>NC_092814.1:120466840-120571840 GCF_023375885.2 Dermacentor andersoni | reverse complement strand
AGGGCCACGAACGTGAAAACCGCGAAAGGCATCTGGAAAAGGCATCGCTACAAAATCATGGTCTTGGTCCATGTGCGATATCCCTGGGACGTCCGCAATAGAATATCCCAAATTGCTCATGCAGCAGATGTCCTATTTGTATCTGAAATGGTGCATAACCATTGGGACATGATTCAGTTGTCCTATGGATGAAATGTTTTCACTGGGATGCCGAGTCCTTTAAAAAAAAAAAAAAAAAGGCTGTGCAGCTTGCACTAGTGGTGCAAACCTGGAGTCAACAGCGGAGCTTGTGATCACCTCGCTTTTACGTAGCTTGCCTAAGTTGTTTGTAGGTTTTGCTAAGTTGTTGGTAAGCTTGGCTAAGTCGTTTCTAGGTTTTGCGAGGTTACGGTAGGCTTGGCTAAGTTGTTTCTAGGTTTTGCTAGGCTGTTGTCTCGGCAGGAAGTTCGTGCTGGAAGTTTTCGAGCAGTCGCAGGCCGGGATCACTTTCTCGCCAACGTCGAGCGTTCAGGCGCCAACTCTCACATTCCCTGGACTGAAACTCGGGATCCACGACTCGGTTTCACCTCTTCTCAGCCGCAGCTTCAGCACGGTGTTCCGGATCAGCTCGGCGGCGATGCATCACTTCTCGCTTGGCAGTACGGTGCTCTTCCTGGCAAACTGCTTCTTCTTCGAGCGTCCAGACTTTCTTTGGTCTTCCCCTCGCAGCAGCACGCATGCCTGGAGTAGAGGAGGCGAGAGGTGTGTCGCCGCACCGGCTGTTCCGACCTTTTACTCGCCTGTGACGTCATGACTCCGCCCTACGCGCGTGGGGTGGGAGGAGGTTACATGGCTCGGAGCTCTCGCAGGTGGTTGCTAGGCAACACGAGGCAGCGCGGAGCTGGGCCGAGTTTCCTGGCAACGCTCCATGCCACGCAGAACTTAGGCTTAAACAGCTCCACTGTTAAAAGTGGCACGAGTAAATTTTTTTTTCCGCCACATTCCCTTTTTGTCCTCTTGCTCCACTACAGTACTCTGCTGCTTTCTTATCGGTCTTGAAAGTATGTTACGTTTGCTTGTGATAACGCTGCCCTAATTGGTTGAAATTTTGTTTGTAAATGCACTCTTGACTGATGTAAGAATACCAGTGTGCACAGTACAAGTCACATATAAAGAAGCCATTTTTGACCCAAATGGTGGCTCATTTAGCTTTTTCAAATGAGTTACAAATAGTTTGGTAAACTACGCACTCACAACCTACTTTCAGGCCAATAGTGAGGTTGCATTAACACAGGAACCTGTGCAGCAGGTTCCAATTGTAGGTCCCAAAATTAGAGTCAGAGGGAAGTACAGGCACAGTTTATCTCTCTGTATTTACAGTATTTCTTTTTGGCAAGACAGCAGGATGAATAATACAGTGCAACATGTTCAGGCTTCCGTGAAATCTGCCCTGTGTTATTGCTTCAAGGTATCCTGCACGACTTAGTTTCATGGGGCATTTGAACAAACAATACCCTGCTTGCTCCTCCCACTCTTCTCTTGTTGCAGCTTCCCAATGTCAATGTTTATATTGACAGTGCAGCAATCCGACACTCAGTTTCACTCCGATTCAGCATGCTATTTCATGTCTTTTTTCGGTAAGATGCACTTAACCAGTGTAACAAGTGAGCAAGTTGGCAGATGTGTCACATTTGAGTAGAACATTCGAGAAAAAGTAACAGCCTTCAAAGACTGCTCTTACTACAGAAGGAAAAACAATCCTGGGGAAGTTAAAGGAGGACTAGGATCTTCTAAGGCCTCCTCAAAAGGGTGTGATATTCAAGTTGTTGTTTGCTGTAAAAACCATGTTTAGATACTGTCAGACAGGAGTGTAGGCAGATGCAACGGGGGGGCTGCTGACAAAACTTCCAAAATGATGGCAGTTTTAATTATTCAACTTGGGAACTCTGGTTCCATGAGGGCATAACTCCTGCAGTGATTTCTAAGCACATACATACCTGTATGACTTATGTGCAGACCTTGCAAAACACTCTACCAACAATGTTCAGTTTGTCACTGGAAAAACTGTATGTAGGAATAATTTACTCCACATAAAATGTTGTACAAATCTGAGACAATACGCTTGACCTGTCTCCAGTGAATGTTATCACCTGAATCACAGTGTCCCTTCTGTGAAGTTAATTTTACACAAATGATGACTATTGCTTTCAGATTGTCAAAAACAAAATGAAAGGATAAACACAACTACAAATATCATATACAACAATATGTGATGTAGAACTTTGTAACTACGTCACATACTATCCACTGGGCAGAAACACATGTGACTGCCAAGGAGAATAACTGATCATTCAAACCATGTCGAACACCCTTAATCACGATGGCAATCTTCTGCCCATTTATGCTAAATGCCTTAATCATCGTCATGCGCTGTACATAAAAACCATGCACTGTGCCATTTTTCACTCATTGTGAACAAAGCTCCTTTGGGGGAGCTGAAACCTTAAAACAATTTTAAATCCTTTCTTCGGATGTACTCCTCCCTTCTTTAGAAAAAAAAATCACCATCAACATTGTCCTCTAGCAGATGGGATGTTCAACAACACTGCTGGAAGTTTATGATTATAAAAAATGCTGCATATGAAAAAGAATGCAAAGATAAACAAGCACTCAACACATACACACAAAACTCTTGCTTAGATATGTCAAACTCTGATGACTACTACGAGATGTTCACAACAGATGAATGCTAAAGTAAAAGTTGGCTCTGATGATCACATGAAAAAAAGAATGGAAAAGAAACAATGCTGAAAAGCAGATGAATGCTTACAGTTACAAACCTAAAAATCACAAGTAGCTGCCAATTTCTGTATCCTGTATGCCAGAATTAAAAAACGTATGGACAGGAAAGGCGCCTATAAAAACTGTGTTGACTGACCGGTGCCTTTTCCCATGGGCAGCTTTGCTGAGCCAAGCAATATGCGGTCTACACTTGCAACAGCACATACTGAAATAGCCCCCCACACCACATTTCAGTGATGAAGCCAAGCCTTCAACCTGCCTCCAAACAGAATGCACCAGGCAGATGGCGGGACAAAAAAAAAAAAAGCATGAGGAAAGTGAGGCTGTGGCTTTGCAGAGCCAGCCCCAACAGGAAACCCATAATGTGCTGCACAATGAAGTCCTGACTGAAGCAGACTGCACAGCTGCTGTGGCAATGTCCTTGTGATAGTTTGTTCTTGTTGCTTGAGAAAAATAACTGTCACAGCACCACAACGGCCAGCTATCCTTTGGAGAGATGCCTCCAGAGCACTGTCAGAAGCACAGTCAGAGACAGCACAGCTTGCTCTCGATCCAGGCGAAAAGATGAAGGTGCAGCATTGAACACCGGGCAGTAGGGGCACTGGTAGGAGCCACACACATGGCAGATGCTGAGTGCGTACAAGTTGTACACTTCAAACATAGTCTCATTGAACCGCTCTGAAAATAAAAGGAAGGCACGAAGTGCAATATAGTACAAGTAGAATACACAGAGAAAAGCAAGACACCTGATACAGAACAGTCACGTATCTTCAGTCAAATGAGGGGCACATTGAGTCTGTATTGAAAATAATAATAATAATAATAATAATAATAATAATAATAATAATAATAATAATAATAATAACTGACTTAAGTTTATCATACTGGAAATCAGTGCTAGTACTGTCAAACTTATAGAAGGGCCCCTCACCAGGCCCCGTCAGAAAATGTTTGTCATACACTAGAAGGTTTAAAGCAGTCTGGGAGGTATCCTACTGCAAGGATTTCTAAGTATGGTTTAGTAGCAGCCAAGACGGGAGCAAATGAAATCTTGCAAGGGGTCATGGTGTGAAGAGGCAAGCTACACTTGCTGCAGTAAAGGTCTCTCTCACTGTCTTGACCAGCACCTGCAAGTGACATTACTCCCCTGCCTACTGCCACATGGAAGCTGACAGCGCAAGTGATGTTTACATCACCACTCCTACTTTTTGTTTCTTTTTCCCACTCCTTCCTCTTTTTGTTCCCATGCACAATAAAAGCAGCAGTGTTGCATGCTCTACATTTGACAGGAATATCCAAGTTGTTCATGCTGCTACTGCTGAATGTGTGCAGCAGGCATGACACCTATGACACGGAAGTGTGTGAAACTATTTCTGATGGTAGGGTGAAGTGTCTTCTCTCGAGAAAAGGTCGTAGGCTTTCATTTGCATATATGGCAGTTTTTATGGCATATAGTGGTGCAATACCTTGCAGAAACAACCATCACTACATGATCTATACTCTGCGCTTGTCTGTTTGTGATGCCAAAACCTGGTGAGGGCCCCTTTAAAGGCATGGAGAAAAAAATGTAAGTGTACCCCATGAATTCTAGAGAATATCCAACTTAGGCAGAGAGTTTGGAGACAAATTGCGAGTTGCTGTTACTGTACTTGATTATGGCAATCATAACTAAGTATGTAAAGCCCAGTGCATTTTCATTGTGTACGCCAATCTGCATGAGTGCCCCTATAGAAGACGAGTTCTATACTCTAATTTACTTTTAACATAGTGCCCATGTATACAGGCAAAGCATAGTCAAATATTCTGAAAAATTGCTATAAAGTAATGAATATTAATGAACATTATATTTTGCCATATGTAGACTGTATTCCTGACGCAACACAATATGGTTGCTACGTAGTAATGTGTTTAATTAACCTTTTGGTTTAACACAAGTATTAAGTTGTGATAAATACTTTTACTGTACTATTGAATGATGAAATATCATCCTGACTGAAGATGGCCATTCTTGTAGCAACCGACAAAAGAATAATCTGTTACAAACGTTCACCTCTATGTGCACAAGTGCTGTTGAGTGCACATAAGGGGTGTGCAAATGGTAAATTTTGAGACCAAATTGAATATGAATCAAATAGGGCAGGAATGCACACCTATCTGCTTTCTCCTCCTACCATGCACGTCCATGCGTGGGCCATGCGCCGTATCTTGGAGGTAATAATCTCTGTGCAGCGAGTGCAAAGTGCGAGCTAGGACGTTTGGTACCTTGATGAGCATCGCATTCCTGCGCGTCTAGTGTTGGTGATCATGTAATCTCAAGTTTCTGAGTAATGGGGCGAAGCACTCACTTGCGTTGTGACAGCGAGTTTAAGGTCATCAACTGAGATCTGTTCATGCATGACTGAGCGCACGTGACACCGAAAAAACTACAAAACTTACTTCGTGTAGTGGTCTGTTTTATGTGACTTTTCTTCTAATTCTTCTTTGTTTTTTTGCTCAGAATGAATATCCATATTCTCTTACACTCTCGTTTTTTAATTTATGGGTGCTGGCTACGGGCAATAAGTGCGGCCAGCCATGGCGTCCAAGCATTACAGCATTGTGCGACATGACACATGCAAATTTCAGATGTCGTGAGCCACATCAATGCATTGCTCTCGGCGCGATCTGCACCACACGCGCTGGTGCTCATAGCCACGCTATTATGGCCCGACCTTCTCACAATTTGTTTATAAGTGCTTACTAAACATAGGTACTATCCATCAGGAATGCTATGAGAATTTGTGAAGTGGTTTATATTGCTGAAATTTTAAAATTTCGAATTAACGAAATTTGCGATTTAACAAAGTTTTTTGCTGCAAGTACAACTTCGTTATATTGAGGTTCGACTGTATTTGCAACAGTACTGCACAACTTTTTAGATGCCCGTACGATGTTGAAAAGACAGAAGGAAAGCTCCTAAACTTATATACTGTGCCAGCAAGTTTTTCTACACTTTTTTTTCTTTTATTTACTTTAGTACTGTTCTAAGCCATCACAACTTCTGAATGTGTACATCTGGTTATGCCATACACCAATGACCCCGTGGTCTTATTTATAATTATACAAGTTTGTCCATGGTTATCCACAGAGTATTTATTTATTTGTTTACTTATTTGTGAGACCCTCAAGGTACACAGTTGTACACTGCAGATGGGAAGGGCGAGAATACATTGCAAGAGTAAAAAATACAGGATTACAGTGTTATTTATCTACAGAGGAACACTGTTTGAGTTTGCCGAATAACGTGATGGAACTTGACTGGGCAGAGTGATGAAGGCTACTGCTTCAAGCACTGTCACATTTTGGTCTAAAATGGCTTAACAAATGTAGGCAAGGTCACAGTTGACACTTTTTCCATGTCTCCGAAATACTTCTGATGTTTAAATGTCAACCAAAACTTTTTCTAATAATGCAATGCTCTGTGAATGTTGCTCTTCTGCAGTGTCCTTTCACAGAACTCATGTGTACATCTGCATAGTATGCTGCATGGAAAACAAAAATCTGAATTCACCTGAATTCAATAGCTTTTATAATCACTGGAGAGTTGGAACAGAGTGGGCCAAGTTTTCAAATTCAATTGAGTAAACCAGAAAGTGCACATTATTTGATAGGGCCATTATTATTGTAAGCCAATTGTGGTACAACCAAGAAGGAATAAGTACCTACCTGGTGCATAATAGTCATAGACACGAATTGAAATGAACCGTGTCATGTTGGCAACTGGGTACCAGCGTTGGGCAGTAAAGTTGACACAGATGGGCGATGTGTCAAGCTAGAAACAACAATAAAAAAAATTGATGAGTTCATGCACTTAGCCTTAAGGAAGCTAAAAGAAACAATCAAGCTTATGTTTTTGAAAGATACACACATAATCAAAGTAGATTTCAGCCTTCTTTTCTTCATAGCGAGCTTCCCGGAGGTTGCGTACGGCTCCAGACTGCACATATGCATCCAATGTCTGCTGCTGAATGTAGTAACCCGAAGGCAAGTTGACTTCAAGTACAGCCATACCACTCCTGGGGCTCTCTTCAGTACGAATCCAGCTGCAGCGAACAAGGTGCAACATTTGCTAACACATGGCAGCACTAGCACACAGGTGAAATATATTCACCATAACAAATATCTTAAAATTCAATCCTAAATCAAGCATTTGGTGCTACTGGAAATGCTTTATGTTATTCAAGCAGAAAGTTAATAGACATCCACCAAGATTCACAATGGTAAAGCATTTCTTCAGAACACTGTATTAATTTATTTGGTAGAAAAAAGTGCTTTACCAGTCAACAAACAGAAAAATCAAATTCCGTTTTTCTGGTGCTTATACTATGGTGCTGTGTCAAGAGCGTCGTGTCCAGGATTTGAAACTAATTTTACGTATTTGGGCGCTTTCTTGTGCAGTTCTCAAAGCTTGAAAGGTTCAGGTCTTGGTTCTTTTAGAATGCAATGTAATCCTTTTTTATCGATAAGAAATTTACTGGTTCTTGTGAAAACACTGCTGAAAGTGTAATTCACCAATTCTGCTTAAATACTAAGGAGATAGAATGTAAAAGCAGTACAGTAAAACCTTGTTAATACGCAGTTGGCAAGCAACGTGGATCGGGCACGCCGTTATATACAGACCATTTCTCAGCCTCAGTAAAGTTCTCCGAGCCCAACCCCTCGGTGACGTTCTCCAATTATGGTGCGCAGGTGCGCATTGATTGTTTTACCAGACCCGCCAGACAAGCTGGTTAGCCTGCTCTCGTGTGTTGCGCGAGGAAAGTGTGCGACATTTCCCTGATTCCACACTTGAATGCCCCGAAAAAGGAAGTCAATACCATGCACTAACCGTTTGGCATGCGTTGAGTGACTATGGCTTGAGCATTCAGCCAATACATTAGGTTCAATGGAGACAGGGCGGGGGGATTCATCGGGACTATACTTAAACCGGAATTACACTATAAGCAGGTACGCATTTACGAAGTTTTACTGTAGAAAATGACAGTGACGAGCTTGCCTTTGGCACGACCTAAATGAGACATGGGAGCTGTTCCTCCCATAGGAATACTGGCGAATGTTCAGCGCAAATGCAGGCACTGGCGGTGGTGTGACCAAATGCCTCCAAGTGTCTACATTGTACTCCATGTGCAGCTGGACAATGGCCAGACCGGTGCCTTGCGCTTTCACAATGATTACACCCCATGCATTGGGTATCTGCAAGAAAACAAGACAGTGAAGCCACATTTTTTTTTTTTAAATAGGATATAATACATCCATATTTTGTTAAATATACGAACTGTTACTCCTACAACAGAACCTTACCAATTGTGAAATATCTTGCAATAGATGAGGAGAATAGTTATTTCTACTTAAGAGCTGCTGAAAAGTCGATCATGAATGTATAGTTAACAGAACCGACTGTTTCAAGCTTTACAAACGTCAAAAGACCTTTTCCTGTACTGACAGCAATTACTTGGGGAATTCTTTGAATATTAGTGAGACATCTCCAAACCAAGCGAAAGTAACATTTCAAGTCTCAATAGTACTAGCAAAATGCAATTATATATTAATCATGTAGTAAGTTAGTCAGTCTATTAGGTTCTTGTATTATATGTGACTAGGGTAAATTGGAATCAGTATTCGACTACTCTTCACAAATAAACCTAATACTCTTATACCAATTGTCCACAAGAGAGCGCCTATATTGTTCCTAATAATTAAAAAAATTATAATTACACTATGTTCATAGCAGTCTTATTTTAAAAACAAATAAAAATGGGACAATTCTTATTCTACCTGTAAATTATACATATAGCACTGCAGCTTGTGCCACATGTCTAAACAAATGCTCAGGCATAGTGCCCAGATTTCCTCAGAAGAGTCTGAAAGGAATATACAAATATCCTATGTTGTGGTTTAATAAACTCTTTCTTTCGTCCTGACCTACTGCCTCCACTTAAACAAAGAAAAAGATTGTGTGATGTCAAATCAAGGTTAAAAAAATAAATTACAGGGTTTTATGTGCCAAAACTATGACCTGATTATGAGGCACGCCGTAGTGGGGGACTCTGGAAATTTGGACCACCTGGGGTTCTTTAACGTGTGCCTAAAGCTAAGTACACGGGTGTTTTTTCATTTCGCCGCAATCCAAATGTGGCTGCCGTGGCCGGGATTCGATCCCGCAACCTCATGCTTAGCAGCCCAACACCACAGCCACTAAGCAACCACAACGGGTTCAAATCAGAGTGTTGACCCTTCGTACATGGATGCCAGCTCAGCTCACTCACACATACTGAGCTGCTGCTCCATTTCAAGAGTCTTCACAAAAAGGAGTTACTGTCTGCTGTCATCTTGTGTTGTCTGCATGGCAGAAAAGTTCCTGGATCCTTTTGCTCATGATGAAATAAATGCAATAGATGCAAATGCAGTTATAGCTTCTGAAGTTATAAAAAATATAAAGTAACCACTAACTTTCCAAACCCATTGACACCCTAGTTTTCTTGTACAATGAGCAGCAAATGTTTTCGAAGCATGGATGGCACAATATATTTCTTTGTGCCTTTTCATTGCTAGGCTTGGGCTTCAGGCAAACAATGTACAGGGATGTATTAGATGTACCTCTTGTATAATCTATTTTGAAAGACATTAGTTGCTGAAATTTGTCATAATCTCTCTGGGATGAGTTGAGCAGTGAGCCAGCACATGACAGTCACCAGAAGACCCACATGCCCTGCAACATAATATGCAATCCCACATGTGCCAAAAATATGAGGAGCAAATTAGAAATATCACAAACATTCATACTAACTTGCAAATACGACTTTTCTTTCCTCAAATCATGTGCCGTAGTCAATAAAACGCTTGTCCCTTATTTCTGACATTATAAAAATATGAACCAAATTACAGCACTATTTCTAGTAGTGGCGCCACATGCATGCTTTGAATTTGTAGCACTGCCTTCATAGCCATTAAAAGTTGTTTGTAAATTAATACGAAACTCTCTTATGCTCAAATATGTTTTGCTCATTAGCGATTGAGACTGATGCTCTGAAACGTTTATTTCAAAAAATAATCACTGACATATTTATCCCCTTCTATGCACCCGCCATTAAGTGAACGGTGCTTGTGCCATCATTTATGCCAAGCCTGTAAAGCATGGGTGAAGCCATCTCTTGACATCATCTTGAAGATTACCTTCACTGCCTTAAGTGCACCCTGATTTTTGTCAAAGGATGCCTTTTCAGGTCCTTCTTTACTGTAGGTACAAAAATAAGTCGCAGGAGGTCAGGCTTGGACGGTGCAGGATCTTTATGATTCGGTAGCCAGAAATTGGGTCGATGTATTGGCAACATGGGCACTTGTGTCGTCATAGTGCAGTTTGCACTTCTGCATGAGTTTTGGTATTAATAGGGTGTGTTCACTCATCAATGTCTCCATAATACTTCTGTAGCATTCAGTGCTATTTACTGTCTGGCCATAAGGAACCGAGTGGGTGTACACCATTCCCTTGTGGTTGAAAAATGCGACAACCTCATCTTGTTGGCTGATCTTTGCCTTCTAGCCTATTATGGGCGAAGCTGTCCCTTTTCTACCTAGCGAGTGCTTTGGCATCTTACCTCTGGGTCATATATAAGTACATACAGGTCTCATTCAAAGTAATAGTGGTTATCCACCAATCTTAACTCCTCAATGCGCTACTTCCTGTCCAGGCAGACATTTACACAATTTTCTTGTCAGACTAGAGTAAGCAGGTGAGTGGTCCATCATGCACAAACTCCAGACAAATAAACATGTTCTTTTCAAAATTTCATGGGTGCTTCATACTAAAGCCTGAAGGTAGTGGGTGTACTGTTAAACAGCAAAACATCCATTGGCTTTGATCATGAGCGCTGATGTGTTGATGGTTTTCTTGAGCTACTGAAAACTGGTTCCACTGGATATAACATCCCCACCAAATGCACGACTTGAATCAGCATAAGTAAATATGAGCTTGGTTGCTCACAAGATAGCCATGGCTCACAACCTGAACAACTAAAGGCAACGAAGTACTATCTAGTGTTCAAATGAATAGTGCTACTGCTGTGTTTGAGAGAAAGTGATGTGTCTTCTCGTGGATATTAATTGAATAGCAACATTACCAGCGAACATCTGACAATGGCACATTAAGTATGCAGCATTAGACCCAGTCTTAGTTTCTATTGAGCATCCACTGTATTTCAGGGATCTCTTAAACCTATTGGATTGAAACATCTGTTGAACTGACAGTCTATTGGTACTGATCAGCAAGTGGACTATGAATTCTGCTGAAATTTTCATGAGAGCATGAAAATAGATGAGTCGTTGTGGTGTGGTGGTCTATAAATGCCTCTGTAACATTAAAAAAAAATAACTGCCGCGAGAATTGTTGAAATAGCGCATGCAAAAAATTTGCATACACTAAAAGCAGCAGTACCAATGTTCACATGTGCAGAATGCAATGGGAATCGTTGCAGGTTACATACACAGCATACCTTCTGGATTTAAAGCTGCGCTTTACGTGGCTTGTGTAGCTAACTACAACACGAAAGTGCCCAAGCCATCTGCTTTGATCAAAGTTTACCCTTTCTACTCGTTGCTGCGACAGAAATAAATAAATGGTAACAAAAGCTCTCGCACAGCCTTATTTCACTTCGAGGACAAACTATTAAACATATGTTGTCACCGTTATGGAGATAAGTTGCCCCTTTTGATGCTAATAGACCTAACAAAAGATTCCATCATTGCTGCAGAAAGTGCTTGATTTCCATTTATAAGACAGCACCACAGCATTTATCATTGGCCATGGTTCAGTAATGCCTGAACACTCCACTAAAAGCCTCCTTGAGGACATGCCTGTCCAGAGCCACTTTATGTGCAATTACACAAATGGTCATAACACTATGTCAAAACATTTCTTTCCTGCCCTCGTGTTAAAGGCCAGAAACACACATCTGATTGTTTATGAAAAATGAAATCAGATACAAGTGTTCCACACTGTTCAACTGTTAAGCATTGCAAAGTGCCTAATTTTCTCACTAGGATTGAGTACAATAAGGAAGGAGGTGCAACCCGTACCACTGCTGTTCTTGGGAGATTTGGCAGTGTTGCAACTTAATGACGCGTTGCATTAACATCACATGTGCCATTTTGAAGGGAGCTATACATGTGCCACACTGCAGGTCCTCCCCAGCCTTCACTATAACATGCTTACTCACTCAAAACCTTTCGCTTTAGCTCAACAAATATACCCACAAAAGCAGGTCCCAGGTAAACTAATAAAAACTTACAGACAGTGTCTGCAACTTGGACAAGTTTTCCTGCCCAATGTGAAGCTCTCGTGTGAAGCCTGGTGTTGAAGGGGCCTCTACAGTGACTTTGATGTCAGTGACATCACGTGAGCGAGACTGGATCGAAAACTCTGTCAGAGCTTGCATGGCCAAAAGTGTGTCCTGAAAAAGGCAAAAACTACAGTTCATAACTGCAAACTTGTTAAAAATTAGAGAAGCAACTCAGTGCGCCCGTAACACTGCCACTTGAAAATGGCCACCCTTACAGTGATAGCATTTGGAAATACAGTCAACTTCTGTTAATTCGACCCCAACAGGAACAACGAAATTAATTGAATTATCCAATCAGTTGAATAATATGCAGGAAAAATGCCAATACCCACCACTGATTCATTGGAGCCAAAAAACATGCACTCGCCAAGAATAAAATAAAATAAAGATTATTTTTATTTTATTCTTGGCGAGTGCACATTTTTTGGCACCAATATGTTTCCTCGCCAGACGAGTTTTCGTCGAACACTT
The DNA here is from genome assembly GCF_023375885.2 of Dermacentor andersoni. Taxonomy (NCBI): domain Eukaryota; kingdom Metazoa; phylum Arthropoda; class Arachnida; order Ixodida; family Ixodidae; genus Dermacentor; species Dermacentor andersoni. Next base: position 120,559,214 of record NC_092814.1, on the reverse strand, counting down.
GACCACAGATTCATTTGCCTGTATTTGCCAGATTCTAACATGCCCCTGAATCAAATGGGCGACCATGTTCTATTTGTACAAAGTAGAAGAATATCGTAGAAATGACATTAAAGCTCCTAAACAAAGCAGAGATATAACACACACACAATATTTTAGAAAAAAATTAAGACTAGGTTGCACAATGGTGGCCAAAGTCTTCTAAAATTTGGTTCGCCGCAATACATCCGTGTTATGCGGTAAAGCATACAAACGACGTGAACGTGGTCTTTGTTCATCTGATTGCATCATGCAGGCAATTTTCGACCTTTTGTGTGTGTGTGTGTGTGTGTGTGTGTGTGTGTGTGTGTGTGTGTGTGTGTGTGTGTGTGTGTGTGTGTGTGTGTGTGTGTGCACGTGCGTGCGTGCGTGGAGGCGGGGGAGAAAGAATGAAAAAAGAAAAGGTCTGCATTGAATTGGGCAAATACCGTAATCAGACATTGTGAGCTACGAAAATTGCTTGAAAATATTCCTAGGGCATGCTGAAAATAGGCGTTTCTGATGGAAGATAACGTCTGTTCAGCGCATTGACTGATCCCTAAGCTCCGCTGAGACAGACACTGTCACTAAAGGGGTTGCTATTGGGGTCACCATAGGAGTCAGGCGCATGCATGCTGACTGGCCAAGTTCGAATTATCTGGTGAAGACAAATTTTAGGATTGAAATAACAAAAGCTTGGGCCTATAGAAATGGATGGGCACCGGCTGGGACCTTTGGTTGGGATCGAATTAACCAAAAAGTCTAATTAACCAGAGTTAAATTAACAGAAGTCTACTGCAGCAACACTTCATCACTTCAGTATGCTTCCCTCCATTCACAGTAACAACAAAACTGTGTATGTAGTGAAACAGGCAAGAAATGGAAGGCAGAGTATTCTTTGTGTATGGTGTCACTTGCACCTTGCACTCACATTGCAACAAACCCAAGAGTCAGCATTCACAGCATTTACAAATAATGTGCCATCTGTGAGACTAGCCCAGATTATTTTTGTTGATTCAAGCTGCTGCTTCGTTTTTGTTTCATCAATGCACTTTATTTTCTGTGCATTGAGTCAGATGCTTCAGTGCTGAGCTGCTTTAAAATGCATAACTGGTGTGTAACATGCAAACTAGGAGTGTGAAAATTCTTACTTGAGTTGAGGCCCAACCACCATATGAGAGGCGCTGTGTATTCAGCCATTCCACAATCTCCTTCTGAACCACTGCCTGTCGTGCCACATGCACCAGTAGGCCATAGGCTGTGGTCTCCACATTGGATGCATCGTAAATGTAGGGAAGTCGGGGGTGCAGGTAAGGTTTGTTGTTTTCTATCACCACTGTAGGTGCGGGCAGTTCAGTACGAGACCAGTACCTCATGCCACCTGCAAACAAACACCAATACCTACACTTTGGGGGGAAAAGTTCTGGCACTACCCAGTCTACCGCAAACATAACATGTCGATTTTATTAGTGAAGTGCAAGCACATGCTAGGTTGAATAGTACTGCATAATCTGTATAAATATAGATTTCATTGAAAATAGCGAAAGTATAAAGTAGAGACACGCGCATGTGTACGTGTCTATCACAGGGTCACAGAAAGGAAAGCCTTAACTGCCATCCAAAACAGAAGTAGCTGGCCCAAATGTGTCTGCTTTGTAACGTTTGCTGTGTTTACTTGATGCCACATGTACAAATATGCCGCTTACCCTGTGAACCACCGAGATCCTATCAACATCCAAGTATGACCCATTAGCTCAGATCTCGACATAACATCTGAAGGATGTCCTACTAACATGTAATATTTCGCAAAATCAAGTAGCCGATGGCTTATTGATGTTGATTCTACATTAGAATTAGACTCTTTATGGACATCACATACTGATGTTGTAGAGATGTACACGCTGTGCCCCATCAGTTGGCTGCATTTTAAGTTTTCTTGGAAGATTTAAGATGTATCGGTTAGGAGTAGTACTTGAACTTTTGTAGTTAAATTTTTATACGACATGGATCTTCGAAAACACTAAATTCACTGAGCTTTATTGCGTATGAAATGCCATATGCACTGAATTTGGTACTTAAATTTTGCGGACATAAAAAGTGGAACCATAGGCTCAGGTTATACAATGAAGGCTGGTCGAAAATTTTCTGAGGATTTTTGTTCCATAATAAGACTTACAGGGCTGTCCCAGAAGTCCCTTTAGCACAACACAGAATGATTTTGTGCACTTATATCAAACTTATTACGATGGAGTCCCATCAGTAAAATTCACACATGCACAATGCCCATATGGATTGTGACGTCTTCTGTTGTATGGCAATGTGTGCAGTGAAGCCAAAATAAAGAACTTGAAAGCATGTGTGGTGACTGAATGCTTGTCTAGGAAAGTTGGGGCATTGAGCATACAATGTTTCTTTTATGGAGTGTTGGACTGGCATCACTCGTTGCGCACTGGCATTTTATAGGCAACTGTGAGTGCTCGGTGGCCCAAGATGGGCATTACAGGGTATGTGGGAAAGCCTGGCTCTACCTTTCTCTGGCTTCTTCCAGTAGCCCCACACCACTGTGGTTATAGTGTAAAAGCAAAAGAAATGCTAAATTCCTTAAACTTAAATATTAACTCTTCAGAGCTTTGGCTAAGTGAGTGCCTGTTGCACACACAGTCTCAAGTGAAAGTGCGTCATTGCGTAAGGGATGTAGCTGAGGATGCACCATGCCATTTTATTGTTCCACAAGTGTATATCAGCATTTTTACATTTCATCTAGCATAATAAAGCCTGCACAGCTTCTGAAACAATACTAGCAAATTTTTCACTTGCACCACCCTTTGATCGAGGGTGAGTGCCTGATCTTGAATTAGTTTTGTTTCATGATCCCGTTTTTTATGCAAGAACATTAACAGCCTACCACTATCTTTTTTTTTTGGAGGGGGGGGGGGGGGAGCACAAAAAAAACACGCTTTGGTGATATTTGGCCTGTGCTGTGTTCTCATCAGGTGGACTGGCTGCGAGGCAGCCACATGCATTGGAGCACCTTCCATTTTGTGCCATAACAGTGAACTATTATGTCTGCACTAGAGAATGGAGATTTTTTTCTTCACTTGATTCATTTTGTTTTTGGTCCCTTACACACAAGATTGTGTAAGCTATGTGCAGGCACTTTTTAGAACAATGAAAGATGACTGTCAGTCAGCACACCATGTTACTGATCTACCTTTTGTTTTGTTTGATCACTGCCATCCATATTAAATTTCTTCCTGGAGTGCAACTAAAGGTACTTAGGCAGAAATAAGCTGGAAATGTGCATGCAGCTCTCATGAATGAACACATACAAGTAACATGCACATACTTGTCTCCCTCATCTTTTCATCAAGGAGGTTGAAGGCCATTTCCCCATCAGCACTGTTGACCAATGTGAGTGCATATGCTACAATGGCCAACTCATAGGGGTCCTCCAACTTCTGGATGAGGTGCAGCATCCGCTCCAGGTACCGGGCAGCAGTGCCTCGAGCCGTGGATGCACGCGATCCGATCTCCTGCATGGCACAGGTCACGAAGGGCCACTGCTATGGACTGATCGTCATTAACGCAGACACCAAAGATGTACACTGCATGCACTTAACACGGATTTTGCCAACGTAAGCTGTACTCTACCATTTCTGACCCCTGAAAGGTACACACTGTTAGGAATGGCCGGCCAGGGTGGCAACGTGCCAGCTATTTCAGCCCGCTGCATGTGCTTTGACCGACCCGCAGTGACGGCGCCCTTCAGAGAACGAGCGAGGATGATAACGCTAACCGACCATCCGCCGCGTTTGGAGGATCGGTGACGACAGCACGGCTGACCACGTTTGGCGCCCCGTGCATTGTTGGTTAATTTGCCGGGTCGTCATGGTCTCTCTGCGGCAGGGGGAGCCTTCCCGGCAAAAAGGTGCTTTGCGGTACGGGGGCCCCAGGATTCGTCACAGTCTGCTGACACACATGGCGACTACAGGAAAAAGGCAGCTCTGGAATTTAGCGGCCCCGGCTGGGGTCGGGCGTGACCAGCTGACTACGGGGACGCCAGACAATGGATATCACGACGACTGCGCTGCAAAGGTCGTCTGCCCTCGAGAGAGCACTGAAACCTGTGCGGCACTTGTCTGTGAGCCCTCCTTCTCCAAAAAAGCGTGTAGTCTGTGATGACGTTGAACCATGACGTCGAACTAAGTGCTTATAAGCAGCGATTGTTGGCTGCTAGAGTGTGCTCGTTGTCGTGCTCGAAATGTACTCGTGAGCTGTGTGCTTGTTTGCTGTATGCTTTGTCTTGTGAGCTCCATTTGGGAGTCACGCTAGACTGTCTATGTATGTCTTGTTTAAACTGTAAATAATGTAAATAAACCCTGTTCACCTAGTTCCTCCCAAGTTCCTCTCTACGACCTTCAATTCCTTCAAATGGTGGCAGCAGCGAGATCGTCCGACAACTCTTACATTTGGTTGACAGCGGTGGGATCGTCCGACGAATCTAATAACACTCAAAAGAAAAGAATGAAGTTTAGCTGAATAAGTAAATTATCCTTCTGTACAACTGAAAAGTCAACTCTTACCATAATACAAGGCCTAGGAAGAAAAAAAGAAATGAAAGAAAAGCCATAAAAATAGATGCATAAAAACTTGTGCATCAGTCACCACTATTACTTGCCATCTACCATTGGAACAAATTGAAAGCTGAAATTGCTTACGAGAACAATCACGATGCTTTTATTTAATAAACTGAAGTGCCACATGCATACTGATACATAAAAGCCTTTCAACAACCTCTATTCTTATCTTGTTTCAATTTTGTATTTGTATAGCTCAATTATGTATTCGTAATCTTGTGTTTTGTGAGGCATTTCATCCTTTTTACTTGCGGTACTATGTATAACGTTCATTCATTGCTAGCTTTTTCAACCCTGCTATGAAATGCTTGTTAACGGGGTTTAAGGCTACATGAATTGAACGGGGGAGGGGGGGGGGTGATGCCGTCTTGAAGTTCCCATACCACCTTGATGCGACGTCATGGTTGACCGCATCTGCTCGGACTGCCTAATTATTGGTAAAGATGGACTATATTGCATTCTAAAGTGATGTCAAATTGATGTGCCGAGTTTTGGTGCGAAACTTTAAAAATTGAAGTTTAGCCTTCATTTTCTTTTCTAGTAATCAACCGTTTATCGTGACATCAATGAAAATAGCATTTTGAAAAGGCTGATCAGTCTAAACTGATTTAGTGTTTCTCTTCAGCATCCCTTCAGCAGATAATCAAAGGTTTGATAGGTGAGCAACTTACGCCTCTGATATCCCTAACTTCGGCCAGTGTGATGAGCACGTGGGCGGTTAGAGACACATTGCGAAACCGCACCGGGTCTTCTGGCCTCTCAGACTGAAATTGGAAACACAGTGTGCAATAAAAAGTAATACCATCAGATTAAAAGAAATTATGAGGCTAAAATAAGAAACAATAAACATACGGGAAGAGACATCTTGCGATCGTACGCATAAAATGATGTCTCGTGGAAGGAACCCTCGGGCGACTGCCTGTCCAGTAGCCAAGCAATGGCTTTTTGAATGACAGAGGGGTCAATGTACAAGAACTGCTCCCATTCTTGAAATGTTGCCTTGTGAAATACTCGTGCACAAAATGCTGTCAGCCTGTCAAAGAAAGTGGAGATTGCAATACCAACATTCTTTCTATGCATGACAACTTAGTCATACATTGCTAACATGGCTGTGACAGCTGCAATGCATAAACAACTTTGAAGCATTGGTAAATTAATTATCAAATATAATAAACACATACCAAACACTTGGTTGACTGTGCCATCGAAACACCTGGAAGCTTCCATCATCATTCTGATAGGTCAGCTGCCTCTGGTATCCTGCGTTGAAAGTTTTTCCCATCTTCTTTTTAGCATTTTAGAAATCATAGGAAGCTTGTCATACAATGACCTACCGAGATTCAGATACTTGAACGCCTGCCTCTCCAGGTGCATATCACGTTGGTTTGTTAATCGCAGGTACAGCAACGTATACAGATTTGCAGCAAAGCTGAACATGTTCTGCTCCCCACAGTAGAAAGGCTTTGACAACAGGCTGCTGGCATTGACAGGCATTGTAGGGAATGCTGGCCCAACTACATCACCTGAAAGGTAATCTATTGTAAATGCACAGAGCACATTTGCTATAGTACTAAGCAAAAACAATGTAATCCTGCTACTATTTATGAAAAGCAATCAGCATGTAGTTGGCTTCAGTGAAGTTTTTCTAGGTGTGTACCCATTTACAGCAAATCAGCTTTGTAGGGGTTGGCTTACTTTTACAAATGTGACTGTACATGGTTGTACTGGCATGACAGGGTGTTGCTTCCTGGAAATATCATAGAGAGTCTAGAAAAGCACGGCACTTTGTAGAGTTACACGTTAAGCAATCCCTTCATCTTGCATCAGGCAGATTTAACCCTTTCGCTGTCACGGACGTACCGGTACGTCATCGCGCTTCCCCCCCGCAGTGTCACTGACTTACCGGTACGTTCTCTATCGTGCATTCAAAATTTCACGCCTGAGCGCAAAGCTGGCGCTCCTGGATTGGCCACGCCATCTGTTGACTCTTTCTACAAGTTCGTATATTCGCCCCGATCTGTGTGAATCCATCTATTGAAGAGTACGGTGCGACTGCCACTCCCCACTTTCTCTTTGCTGAGTGGCGCGGTGGCTCCGCGTTCGCTGGATCATGCGTCGCGCGCGTGTGGTTATGGGTTCAAGGGTTGTTCTGCCATCTCCACCGGTTTGAAGGTTTTTATTTTTCTTCTGTTGGTGTGTCTGCTACAGTGCGCCAAGTTCAGGCGCACGTGCCGTTGCCTCTCCGAAAAGAGTGACTCGATTGCTTCTTTCGCTTTCTCGCCGCACCCTCGCTTCCGACTTGCAGCAGTAAACGTAAAGCCCTTCGAACTTTGTTTTAGCCTTTTTCTATCTCCCTCCGTCTTCTTGATCACGCAACGTCCCATTTCTCTCCGTTGTGTGGGCAACTGAAAGCGCATCCTCCCTGCGCGCGGTTACTTTCGGATGGCTGAGCGCGCGCGGGACCTTCGTCTGCTCTTTGGAGCGGTGGCTCAATTCAGATTCAGAATACGAGCCGAGCTCGCATTCGGACTCGGACAGAGTCGCATGCGAGGAAGAGGGTTCCGCATCGTCAGATTCGGATGTTGAATGGATTTTATAGTCAGGCTGATGATGATGATGTTTACTAACAACAGCTGCAGAAAACTGAAATGTGCATATTGCATTGACTATGTTATTTGTATACCAATCATACTCAAAAATAAATTGCTATGTTCATTCCCTGTTATGCTTGTTCCCTGAAACCAAGCCGACACTGGGGGTGCGTCACGGCCAGAAAGGTCCGACAGCGAAAGGGTTAAAGGTAAACGTTGCTGAATCAATTTTATTACTCAAGTATAAGTCTTCCATGACAACTTTCTCATTTCTCTCTCTCTTTTTTACAAGCTTCTTGTCTGTTTTATTCGCGAACTTTCCGTTTGTTTCAAAAGACACAGCAGAAAAAACTAAATTATTCATTATTTTATTTGTCCTAAATGAGAAGTTGCCTATATGAGGTTTCCAGTGACAATGTGCTCAAAGCACTGCACTTACCGACTACAGACAAAGTGGCCCTGTTACTGCCGAACACATACAAGCGATCCTGCCGAAAGGGCAAGATGGGTGTTTCAGTGATGTTAGTGTCCAGGTACTTGATTAAGTAGGCGCCCTGAGTCAAATCCAGGATTAAGGAGGTGTGCCGATGTTGAGGGATGCCATCAGGCTGAAAGAAAGAGAAACCAGTACCCAGACCACTTGTGAATAACACACATGTTCACTTATGGCAAGTCAAAAAGATGAAGAGCTCACCTCAACCAGAAGAGAACGCGTCACCGTGTCTTTTGCAATCTGAGTCTTTGCAAGCACAGTGACTTCAATTGTCCCGGTGCGCACTGCTACTATAGGCATATATACAACTGCAGATTTTCCAGGCTTGATCTGAAAGAGGATTTACTTTTAATTCTGCCAATGCATATATTCTGCAGTCATACCATACTTCCTCATGTAAGGCCCGCACTTTTTACAAATTTTTTTACATGGTGTGGGCCATACATGAGGCAGGCTTATGGCCACTCACTGAAGCCTTAAACTATGCTCGGACTGCTATGCAGATTAACGCAACCTTTTCTTGGTTTGTAGAGTGAAGCGACACAGACGAACACTAGAAGAAGACAGGACGAGTGCTATGTAGAGGAACTTTTCTATTCGCTTCCGCAAACGGCACTAACGAGTAGTGTTAAAGAAGCGGCGATGCTCTACAATAATGAGTTCCGGTTAAGAGAGTGATGTGGGATGCCTTTGGAATCTTTTTTAAAGCTCTGGTTGTTTTACCTAGAGAATACCTTTGTAAAATGAGATGATTCTATATATGTACAGAAATCGGGAGTTTGCAATGGCTCAAAAGTTGCGCCGGTTCTAAGTGATTCGTACCTAAGTTGCGTCAATAGAAAGCTACAAAGTCATCTAAAGGAATTGGCAGCCCGTACCTTTCGATACGTAGATGATTACCTGGTATTTTGTTCATGCGATAACTACACCAAGAAAGCCACGGATATTTTAAAGTTTTCAGGGAATGTGGTGGGGGTCTTGGTTTTACGCTTGAGCTTACTCAGAACAATAAATTACAGTTATTAGATTGGTGCTTCACCTTCCAACAGGAACATTTCTGTTGGTACTATTCGCCAAAGGAAAGAAAAAAAAATATCACTGCTTGAATTTTCTTCTTGCCATTCCAAACTTGTAAAACAGGGGATAGCTTACTCAGCTCTTAGGTCTGCCATTGCTAAGTCGTGTCCACACAGAATTTTTCGCAACAGATAGATAGGCTAGAGAAGGCTGGCTATCCTGCTCATTTGTTATCACTAACCTGTGAAAAGCTTTCAAAATGGGTAAAAAGTGCTGCAAAAAAAAAACAAGAAAAACAGAAAAATGAAAAAAGGTTGGCTGTGATTCCCTATGTACACAGGCTGTCACACGGTTTACGAAATGTGGCCAGTAGCTACGCCGTCCATATGTTTTTTTGGCCCCTTGCAAATTGTCAATGATGTGTCCTATTATAAATAGGAACCTTGAGCAGGGGGGCAGAAAAAGAAAAAATGATTGCAGCGTTAGGCATGTGTTCTCTTTTTTACCTTGTAACACTGGTATAGTTTATCACATTCTACTCAAGTGCAGGAAGGCTTATACTGGACAGAGCGGCAGGTGGCTCAATATCAGACTAAAAGAACATAAACAATTACCTAACAACCCTAACGCTTCCCACTAGCGTCGCATTGTTTTAATTGTGGTTCTAAACCTTTGTCTGAGGACACAAAAGTCCTTTCAAGAAGAAAATGCTAAACTACACGCCAAATAATTGAGGCATTTCACATTAAAAGATTAGGAGAGACTTGTTTTAGCCAAGCATCGATATCACTGTTAGAAAGTTAATTTCAGTATCTTCTCAGCACGTGTGTCAATCGCAAGTGCCTTTTCTTGGTTGGTTTTTATGGTTTCCCTATCTTCTGATATGTGTAACTGATGGTCTTCAGACCTTATCATGCTTGTCTGCTACAGTTTTTGCAATCATTTATATACATTTTGATTGTTTCAATAAAGATTTAGTTGAGAGTTGGCACAAATCCAGTCTTCTTCTAGTCTTCGTCTGTCACTTCGGGCTACAAACCAAGAATATGTTACCGTACCAACTCACCTACCTAACTGTCCATCCTTTTGCATTAATGCAACCGCTGGCGGCCGACTGTGAGCACTTTTATTCAGTCATTCTTGTTGCTTCGTTGTCCTTGTCACTTGACAAATTTGCCTCATCTGCGTTCTCACAAAGCTGGTTGTCCTCCGTGCCTTCTATTAATTAGGTTATGGGCGGAGACTAATGCTACGCCCCACAAAATGAGGTGTGTAACATTATTGAAGCTTTATCTATATTCGCACAATTTTTCTGGCACAAGAACTAGCTGGTGCAACAGTGAAAAGCCCAATATTCACTGAGATTGCATAAATTTTCACTAATAATCCACTGCTCCTTCATTAACAGGAAACATTACAAGTTGGGAACGATGTCAATGTCTTAATTGATCTAAACATGTTGAATACCACTTACAAAAATCAAGTGCTGGTGTTCTCCTGACGACGTCTCAGGTGCATAGGAGTTAACTCGCCCCAAGGGTCCCACCACGACAAACCTGTAGTCTGGAGAACTAGCCAGTGTGATAAGTACCTGAAAAAAAAAAAAAAAAAAGGTTGAGGTTTAAGTTAAGAACTATGGGAAATGAATTGAAAAAAGGTTTACTCCTTTTTTTACTCCATAACAAATTAACAAGAAAAGGGTATAGACGTTTCGCCACCTATGCAGGTGGCATCTTCAGTACACACTGACACAATTGAGGGGAGGTCCAGTCTATTCGTCCCACACGTCCTTGTAAATGTCCGTAAGCTCACTGCTATAGCATTAAGTAGCCTCTGCTCCCTGTCATAGAGACCGCTGCCACATGGAGAACAAATTTCGACTTGCAAAGAAAGAGGCACTTCCAACTTGTCGCCTAGCTGTTGCAGCACCTCCTGCAAAATTACTTTGCACTTTACATTTTCCATAAACATATCACTGCAGAGGAGCATTATTTACACTGAAAATCCGCTAAATCCACCAAAATTACAACTCAATGATCATCGACTGATATCATACACTAACACAAAAAAACTTGCCTCAGTTTCGTATAGTCTGTAGTTGAAGACGGTGACACGTATACCTAGCTGCTCTCCAAGGCGAATCTTTGATGGCATTTCCACATTCATGTAAAATGGCTTAGCACTTGAAAACTAGAAGAAAAAAAAAAAGAAAAAAAGGATAGACAATTGAACTCGTATGTCTCATGATACCTAAAACATGTTGATCCTTTTATATGTAACTCACTTCAATGCTGTTAGACAAAATCCCAAAGCCACTGGACTCGTCCATTCCAAATGCACTAATCATCCATTCTGTTGGCACATCTGGCACAGGTATGTTGAAGATGTAATAACCCAAGGGCCTGAAAGCGAGTTAAAAAGGAACTTATCACATTCAAGAGGCAATGAATAGGGCATATGTCTTTTGTATGCACTATAAGATGCATACAATAACAGGGAATACTGTGCTGGGTGATTCCATAACAGATCGAACATGCATATCTTTTTGATATATATATTATATATATATATATATATATTTTATATGTTGTTTAGGCATATTCAAACTGCTCGGCACCGCAAATTTTATTCCCGAAAAGCATTCCCAGCAGGCCAAAAGAATATTTGAAGGTGGTGGCACAGGCGCCCTGCCCTGCTACTGCTTACTGCAATATTTTCCGCCTTGACGGCCGAATTCAATCCTAGCTAAAAAGTTGTGTCCAAAACTTTTTTGCTCATTTTGGTATGCTTTACTACATTTTTCATGCATTGTTTCATGCGTTGTTTATGTTGTCTACAAAAGAAAAGAACATTTATAAATTACAAACATGGCTGAAATGAGAAATGTTTTGCAACTTTGGTGCACCTTGCGCATTTTCTATGTGACACAGAAACTTGAAAGCAGCCTCAAATATAGAATTTTGCTTGAGCAACAATCCTGCAAGATATTGTGTTCCTGTAAATAACACAAGAAATAAATGGTTAAATAAACACGTTTTTCCCAATAAGCTCGTTTCCAAAAAAAATAAAATAAAATAATCTTCAGTCTCAATTAAAAAACAAATTTTTGGATGAGAGTGCACTTATATCAGGCAAAACATTAGTGTGATATTATGTTTCCTAAAGCCAAAACAAAATACACTATACTGATGGGCGACTTCAATGCCAGGGTAGGCAAGAAGCATGCTGGAGACAAGTCAGTGGGGGAATATGGCATAGGCTCTAGGAATAGCAGGGGAGGGTTATTAGTAGAGTTTGCAGAACAGAATAATATGCGGATAATTAACACCTTCTTCCGCAAGCGGGATAGTCGAAAGTGGACGTGGAGAAGCCCGAATGGCGAGACTAGAAATGAAATTGACTTTATACTCTGCACTGACCCCAGCATCATACAAGATATGGACATGCACGGCAAGGTGCACTGCAGTGACCATAGTATGGTAAGAACTCAAATTAGCCTAGACTTGAGGAGGGAACGGGAGAAACTGGTACATAAGAAGCCGATCAATGAGTTAGAGGTAAGAGGGAAAATAGAGGAATTCCGGATCAAGCTACAGAACAGCTATTCGGCTATTCGCCGGAAGAAGTAAAGAAAGCCTTGGGAGCTATGCAAAGGAGGAAGGCAGCTGAGGAGGATCAGGTAACAGCAGATTTGTTGAAGGATGGTGGGCAGATTGTTCTAGAAAAACTGGCCACCCTGTATATGCGATGCCTATGACCTCATGCCTCATGCCAATGCCTCATGACCTCGAGCGTACCGGAATCTTGGAAGAACGCTAACCTAGTCTTAATCCATAAGAAAAGGGACGCCAAAGACTTGAAAAATAATAGACCGATCAGCTTACTGTCCGTTGCCTACAAAGTATTCACTAAGGTAATCGCAAATAGAATCAGGAACACCTTAGACTTCTGTCAACCAAAGGACCAGGCAGGATTCTGTAAAGGCTACTCAACAATAGACCATATTCACACTATCAATCAGGTTATAGTGAAATGTGCGGAATATAACCAACCCTTATATATAGCTTTCATTGATTACAAGAAAGCGTTTGATTCAGTCAAAACCTCAGCAGTCATGGAGGCATTACAGAATCATGGTGTAGACGAGCCGTATGTAAAAGTACTGAAAAATATCTACAGCGGCTCCACAGCCACCGTAGTCCTCCATAAAGAAAGCAACAAAATCCCAATAAAGAAAGGCGTCAGGCAGGGAGATACGATCTCCCCAATGCTATTCACAGCGTGTTTACAGGAGGTATTCAGAGACCTGGATTGGGAAGAATTGGGGATAAGAGTAAATGGAGAATACCTTAGTAACTTGCGCTTCGCTGATGATATTGCCTTGCTTAGTAACTCAGGGGACCAATTGCAATGCATGCTCACTGACCTGGAGAGGCGAAGCAGAAGGGTGGGTCTAAAAATTAATCTGCAGAAAACTAAACTAATGTTTAACAGTCTCGGAAGAGAACAGCAATTTACAATAGGTAGCGAGGCACTGAAAGCGGTAAGGGAATACATCTACTTAGGACAGGTAGTGACCGCGGATCCGGATCATGAGACTGAAATAATCATAAGAATAAGAATTGGCTGGGGTGCATTTGGCAGGCATTCTCAGATCATGAACAACGGGTTGCCATTATCCCTCAAGAGAAAAGTGTATAACAGCTGTGTCTTACCAGTACTCATCTACGGGGCAGAAACATGGAGGCTTACTAAAAGGGCTCTACTTAAACTGAGGACGATGCAACGAGCTATGGAAAGAAGAATGATGGGTGTAACGTTAAGGTATAAGAAAAGAGCAGATTGGGTGAGGGAACAAACGCGAGTTAATGACATTTTAGTTGAAATCAAGAAAAAGAAATGGGCATGGGCAGGACATATAATGAGGAGGGAAGATAAGCGATGGTCATTAAGGGTTATGGACTGGATTCCAAGGGAAGGGAAGCGTAGCAGGGGCCAGCAGAAAGTTAGGTGGGCGGATGAGAAGTTTGCAGGAACAACATGGCCAGAAATGGCCAGTTGGAGAAGTATGGGAGAGGCCTTTGCCCTGCAGTGGGCGTAACAAGGCTGATGATGATGATGATGTTTCCTAATTTGCTTTATTCACAAAATATAAGCCAAAGTGGCCGATGTTCAGCGTGCTGCTTCCAGTGCCTTTGCTGGCTGTCTATCAGTTTGCACTGTATGTAAATCTACAGTTCTCATTTCTTTGCAGCATAAGAACTTAGCTCTGGTAGCTTGTTTTCAACAAAAATATATTCTAAGACTATATTTGTGTTTAGCAGAATGCGTTGTTGGGCAAGTTGGTTCATTCTATTTGGAAAGATTGGTTGCGCTTTCTAGACGATCACAAGGAAGCCTGTCCTGTCTTCTTCCTTGTGATCGTCTAGAAAGCGCAACCAATCTTTCCAAATATACTTGTGTTGCGTGTGTGTACATTGCTGCCTTATGAAGTGCTGCGTACCAGTTTGCAGCCTACAACCGACATATCGTGTTTGCATGAATATAACGCCAGTTTTTTTCCATATTTGTGGCCTCGGAACATGCCTCATGCTACAGTCCGAGTTGTGACAGGATTATAACACATTTTTTTCTTCTTCTTCTTTCCCTAGCGCTGGCTCTACAGCTCCCTCAAAAGCATGAGAGGTGATAGTCTCCATTGTACGTTTTGTACCTTCTTTGTTCTTCTGATTTCTAATTAGAATGCTGTTAAAGCCACATTAGTGTCTTTACAGCGTAATATTCCCCACGGGCTCCGTACTTCAACTAGCTTGATTAGCCATCAATAAGACGTACAAGAAAAGAGCTCATGGCTTGAGCAAGACAATCGGTGCTGCTGTATAGGTGTGTCAAGCGAGTGGTCTTTGAAGTCACGTGGTGCATCACCGTGCGCACAGTAAGCGATAGCCTTTGCAGTGTTCAGTTGTGTCACGGGCATTTTCGAAGAGCTGCCTGTCCAATAACTTTGGTGCAATTGAAGAGTATGCTATTGTCATCAACAGTCACAAAGAGGTCAGCAGTGACAAATAATTGTGCATGCACTCATCCTCCTACTTTATATTGAGATGGCAGTTAGCAATAACGATAAATAAAGCCCTGTGGCCATCCACTTTCATGTGTCATTTCCAATTTCTTTGAGATATCACTTACCATTATAGTCTCAATATCTTTTCTTCCTTTTCTAAAAGCCCGAAAGTCCCCCCTAGGTTATATTTGTGGTCGCATTATTTACGTGCAAATAAAGTACATACCCTGTGGGCATCGCACTTGCACGTTCGTTATTCACTTGTGAACTGGATGCACGACACCATGAGTACATATTTTGGCTGATTTGACGAAAACACGCCTGGTGCACCCGGATATTAAAGCACCTGTAAGTGGTGCCAAGGTAGGGCTTGGCTAATCCAAGACTGACTGAGTGGTTCCATAATTACATAATCAAAAGGCACTCCTGGAGGTCACAGGTGCTACCTTGCTGCCGGCATCCCCTCCCCGTCTCCCAGATGCAATGGGTGCTGGAACCTTCTTTGGCACCACCACGTGCAATGTGCATTTTGCGTAAGTAAATTAAAAAAAAAATTATTTATGTCATTTCCCGAGCCGTTTTCTGCGTCGTTCACAGATAATGTTTTCCTTTTTATCTCGAACTTTACTTCTGTGTTTCAGCTGTCCAAAAAAGTACAGTGCGGCTTGACTGAGCCAAAAGCTGCTGAAGATGCCTCATTTTTTATGTTTTGTGAGCACCTTGCTAATGCACTTTCCCATGCCGAGAACAGCAGCGGTTGCTGGTGGTGCCAGGCGGACTTTGTCCTTCGATAACGAGCGTGACCTGAACAATTTTTCACAGTGAAATGCTTTAGATGGCCTTGTTTATAAAACACGAAACCATGAGACATTCTGGAGCTTTAGCCACAACAGTGACACAGAAAAGGTAACAGAAAGAGTGTGACGCTGTTCAGTATAAATGTTTTGACTTAGGCTAGCTGTTCACTACACGCAATGCATGCGGCTCATAGCTTGGTTTGAGTGTTCCGTGCCGATTATCTGTGCATTCACAAGAAGAAGATTGCTAAAAAAAAAGAAGAAAAAAACAATTTTCATTGCATGGAAGTTTTGGATGTTGCCGCCCTACAGAAGCGACTGCCAAAAGCTGAGGACATTTGAAACAACGACGAGGTCTGCCAGCACTGCATCACGCACCTCAAATAATATTTTCAGCTTCGTGCAGTTTGAATGTTCCTACATACCATATAAAAAAATCGGACAATAATTTCAGACACTCAAACCTTTCACCACACAATTTTCCGGACATTTTACCCCTAACCACAGGTCTGAAGTGGTATCCATCGCCACCATTTTGATTATCTTGCAGCCCCAACTCCTGCAAGCTGATCCGTTAGCCGTAGCCAGCCATAGCACCGTGGCCACCGCATTGTATTGAAACCTCAAACCAGCACTCTTGCACGCCAAACCATTGGCAGCCGTAGCTATGGCCATAGCCTTTTGTGTTTATCAACATGTTTGGTTAGCTTTGTGATAGGTGGTGCGATCGTGTCATGCTGCTTTGCGCTCTCTTTGACATTCTCTAAGAAGCTTCCCACTGTTTGGTGCTGTGCTGTTCCTCGAGCAGATTCACTGCTGACAGCGATGGTGGTGACTACGCCTTTGTCATCTTTGCCCATGGCTCCAACTCACCAAAGCCCTGTCGTAGGCTGACAATCATCAAGCAAGTTGAAAGCAGACGGTCACAAGCTGATGCAAACGGTTTTGGATTTCATGAAAAACAAGTTGAAGAACTTGGATGTAGCCGGAAAGTCAACCGGGGCTCAAAAAAAGAATGCGAGTCAGGATGCCTACCTGAAGCTTGAGGATGCACTCCTCATGTGGCTAAATGCTTTGTTCGCAAAGCAATTTTGAGCTATGATGAAACTGGATTGTTCTACAAAATGCTCTTAGAGAAAGCGCATGCATTTTCTGGTGACCCCTGCCATGGCAGCAAACGCAGCAAAGAGCAAGAGCGGCTGACCATTCTTGCTGGCAGCAGCATTTCAGGCAGCGAGAAGCTTCTGATGCTTGTCATAGGGAAATTGGAAGAATCCAAGGTGTTTTAAGGGGGCAACCCTACCTGTGCAGTATGAGGCCAACAAGAAGGCCTGGATAACACAGCAGTTATTCAAAGTGTACATTTGCAAGTTGGACAGAAGGTTCGAACAGCAGAATCGAAAAGTTCTGCTGTTTGTGGACAACTGTGCTGTACATGGCCACATCAAAGACCTAAACGGCTGTACAGATGGAATTTCTGGCGCCAAACACCACAGCAATCCTGAAGCTGATGCGCCAAGGCATCACACGCAAACTGAAGCTTCTGCACAGGTCATGCTTGCCTAGTCACATGGTGCTATGCTGAGACACGGCCGGTCTCGACGCGCGCGCGCTCTCTCCTTTTACGGCCTGTGCAAGAGGGGCCGCTGCTACCTACCGCCGCAACTCTCCGGGGGCGCTGCGAGCCAACCCTCTCCGCTCGAGGGTAGCTGCAGAAATGTTCGCACGAGCATCACGGCGCGCGCTGGTTCGGGCACCTTGCACGGGTTTCTGAACGGCTGCTCCCAGCGTTGAACAAGAACTTGACAACCGTATCTTCTGCAGCCAACGCTATAAGCATGCTAAGCCGGAAACTAGTAAATGGAGCTGAAAACATTAAAGTTAGCATGCAGAATTAATGATGGTGTATAGCATTAGCATGCATGGGTGGATCATTTGTGACTGCCAAATGTAGCAGTAAAGCAAGATACTTTAGTAAGAAACCAGGGTTAAGGAACATTTATTTTAATCTTAAAAGCCAGCACATACTCTGGCGGTACTTTAATATGTATTATAACAATAACATTTGCAACTCGATAACATTCGAGTTGGTCTGCTGAATCTCTTCTCATCGCGCAAAACACACAAGGTGCTACAGATGCTTTTTCCTTTGAAACTGTGACAACCTTGCACATACTTAAGAAAACTGACAGCAGTAACAAGCATTGCTTGTAATAAACTGTACAACATTCTCGTGCGACTCACAGTTCCGAGGCACGTCGTTCATAGCCTGAAATGTTTCCGCGTTGGTTTGTGGATGAAACCAGACGGCTTGTCATTTTGGTCCGTTAATTTCTTTGCATAGTTGACCAGAAGAATTCGGAGAAACTTTTCTGAGATAAGATGTGCTAAGCGTTTGTTGTGACTCCTGTCAACACCCTCCGGGCAGCATAGGAGGGGTGAGTCTTCTAGATGCGGCTCAACGATAAGCAGCAATGCTTCGAGAATCTTTGAACTTGGAAGTTCTTTGACTGCCTTTTCAAAAAAGGTCGAAATCTTTTCCAGGAGAGCAAGAAACTCCGGCTTTGGATAGTGGAGTTCACCTTTTTCTTGTGCACGCAGAAGTTTGTACAGAGGACTGCTTGTCTTGTTCGTCGTCACAAGCATGACGCAAGCGTCACACCCAAGATCGCTGATAAGCTTGGCAATATAGCCACCTACATACACCAAGCCTGAGTATGCAACAGACGGAGGCGGAGCTGGTGAATGTGCTCGCAGACCTTCCAGTTCTTGAACTAGATCTTGAGAAACAGAAGTGGCCGTTTCTTCAACGTCGTCACCTTGTATGGTGGCTTCTTTCGATGGCAGTGCTTTTTCCTTTACAATGTGATCCAAAGCTACGGAAACGGCTCTTGCGTCCAGCGCGTCGTTACCTCCGCACATAAACCGTAGTTTTCCGAATAATGCCTCGATAGGATCACTGTTGAATTTCCTAGTCAAAACGTAGTTGATCCCTCTTCTCAGCAGAAATTGGGTTACCTCCACTGTTGACCTTGTGCAAAAAAGTAGGGCGCTGTGTGTTTCTTCTGTGAAGCTCCCAACGCCACCTGTGATGGAACAGTCTTGAATCGTCTTCACGTAGGTGCAAAATTCATTTTGCAGCCACAGGAGTCGGTCATCATTTTCTCTGGAAATGGGCGTTTTGCAATCGCTTCCCTTGTACATTGTGTCATGAATGTCGGACCACTTCTTCATCACTTTCATGAAGTTGATCGTAGATGTTGCATCCTTGAAAGCAAAGAGGGCAGAGTTGGCTCGAGAGTTCTGCTGTAGATGTTCCAGCGCTGCAATGACCTGAGGTGAAAACACCTGCACGGCGCGTAGCATGTTCATTTTCTCAAGGTTCGACGGATATACATGTTTTCTTGTCAGATTTCTGGCCAACTTTATGGTCATTTCCTTCTGGTGCTCGTATAGTTTTTGCACTAATGTGCCACTGATGATGCCAGTGCCATCTGTGAGCTCACGTTCCAAAAACTGACTGCGAACATTTTTGAAAACGTGGCAAGGATCAAAGCTTAAAAAAATTACTCTTTCATGGTCATGAGGATGCTTTACGACAGTTGACAATGACCCATTCCCCATGAGCTTAAACATCGTTCTATTCGCAGAGTAGTTATCAGTAACAATACGAATGACTACAAAGCCGCATTCCTCAACTGCAGAGATGACGTCTCTTGTCCAGGCATACAAATCTCTACCGCTGAGCTGCTTTGTAAAGTAATACGAACATGGGATCTTGTACGAGCTGGACACTCCTTGGAGTACGAAACATAAGACACGGTTAGCAAGTATTTCGCTCTTGCTGCATGGCGCACCGTTTTCTGGCTTGTCTTTTATTCCAAATACTACGTCGGACTTGCGATCATATATGCACTTCGGCTTTATAGCAGCTTCATCTATTATTAATGAAGCCATATGCTGTTTGTGGCTGAGAAGGGAAGCCTCGTGTACCAACCTCTCCCTTATGGCGCTACTCATTCCAGAAGAAGTTGGGCTAGGTCCGACAAAGCGCTGCAGTGTGCACTTGTGTGGCAGTGTGAGCAGTTCAGTTCGGGCATGATCATAGCCTTTTGGTGAAAGAAAGCGCCATATGACGCACTCTCTGATTACTTCTTCAGGGTAACACTGGGATTTCTTCTTGTAGCCGTCAATTTGGTGAAGCAGAAAGACAGCTTTTTTCTCTCCGTTTTCGGCGTCCGCAGCAATATTTTTCAACGATGAGTAGCGCTTGTCGTCACGATATGAAGAGATCACCTTTGTCTGTGCTTCTAGTTGCTGCTGTGCTTTCGAACACTTGGAGCGGTAATACGTTACCTGTGAACGAAGCCTTGCCGCGATTAATCGGCTACGACTTGACTGCTGCGCATCGTACGTGTTTGCTGTTTGCGTGCATGTACTAGCTTTCTGCTCGGTTTCATGCTCCATCGACTCTAAAACTGCATTGTCGCGATCTTCTGGCTCTGCTTTTCGTTTTTCTCGCTTCCTAGGAGGAGCAGTGTCTCGGACTTTTGGGGTCCTACGTGGTTTCTTCGCACTGGGTGCTAAGTAAGATGGATAGCCTTCAAATACGGTTGGAACCGCACCGGGAACCAGTTTTCTTATTTTGCAATCACTGACATAGTCAGTCACCAAAAAGTGCCTACTACATACTGTTGTAGATGGCGATTTGTCATTAATGACGAGATTTTCCCGAGAAATGTTTCTTTGCCACTTGGCGCACAGTTCCTGATCAGCTGGAAACTGGTGAAACGACACACCGGGAGTCTTTCCGGACCGCGACTGACAAAACGGCACACAGCAGTACACCATAGCGACGATCTTGACATGCGAAACTTCACAAGTCTGTGACGCGAGTATCCATGAAAAGTCAGATGCACAAACTTACTGCGAAACTTCACCTTGTCGGCAAGGCGAGCGAAGCATGCGGCAGGCGTGTAGATAGGTAACTTCACAGGACAAACCTTTCACTCACGCGTTTCAACACAGTGAAGGGAACCAGCACATGAAAAAACCTGCCCGGACACGCACAGACTTGTTCACAACACGGCGCCGCACGCCGCAGCGAGGGTTAGTCACTGGTAAAATTTCAGCGAGGGTTGGCTCGGGGCGCCCTCTCGCGGAGAACAGCGGTGCTGCAGCGCAGAAAAAAATGCATTGTCCCCTCGACGCCTGCTCAGGCCGTAAGAGAGCGCGCGTCGAGACCGGCCGTGGCTGAGACAGCAGCAAAAGTTAGACCGTTGACCTTAAGTCTGCTGTTGGCATGCTTGTGGATTCATGGGCTTCAGAGTTGGCACGGAGGCAGCTATCTCGTTTAGAAAGAACAACAGCGTATATGATTAATCTCCTTCTATGAACTTTGTTTTCGACGAACTGCACACTGCTGGTGTTTTGATTCCAACCGGGATAACTTTTGAAGAATTTGCCTACACCGACAAAGATCTCGAACTCTGTATGGAGTTAACCGACAATGAAATTGTCTGTCAAGTGGCTGTGGATTCGGACGGCTCCGACACTGAGAATGAAGAGCCAGTGCCTGTACAGCTGACGAGCTCCTAGTTGATGCGAGCACTGATGATGCTGTTATCGGAGTACAGCGATGATATGACCCTCGCTGAAATTGAAGCAAACATCCTCGTGTGCAAGTGGAACACCGTGGAAAAGAGGATCAACAATTTTTTTGCGTCACTGTGGCAGTGACAGGCAGCGTTGACCTAGCTGAAGATAGTGGGGGCTACATTGATGACACCTGCTGTCGGATTTTTAAACATTTTTATAAACAGCTCTTATCAGAGCCACCTCATTGATGCATTGGCAGAGTTGTACAAGTCTGATACTCCATCCTTGACCCTCTCCATCCGAGAAATATATACCTATAAAATGGCGCATCTTCTGCATGCATTTGTTTTTTCGGAATGCCCAATCTTTCTTATGTTTTCGTGGTTTCTTGGGAGTCCGAAAAATTGGACATTGACTAATATCATGTCCCAAATGTTTTCTAAAACATCACACATACTTGCAACAGCTAAATTTCAGTTTTTCTAGCCTGAGGTATTTGCTCAAAATTCTCCATGCCATTATGCTCTATAAATTGTTAAAATAGAAGAACTTACAAAATTTAAGGGGCAGTAAAATAATAATTTGGATTATTGGATTATTGAAGTATATGGATTATTGCACAGAAGTTGATAGCACATCATTCCATTATGGGGGAAACTTGCAATTTATAGATGGAAATATAAATGTTTACAAGACATCTATAAAAACAAAACGTGCACTCACATCTAAGTCATGTCTATAATTATGAAAGATACAGCTGGGACATTGCAAATTGCTTGTGACTAAAGTGTGCAAACACCGTTCAAATAACTCCTTAATGTGTTTGAGAACTCAATAAAAAGAGTGAGAGAGAGCAGAGTAAACAAACCCAATATTAATGTCCTTCCAAAGCCATGCATTTGAATACAATCGTTCGTATCTGTTTGTTCGATACATTTCAAACTTAGTAATGCTGAACTGCTGTTCATGATCACCTGCACAAGAGGAAGAGAAAAAAAAAATTAATGCAACCAGTAGAAATTCACTGATAAAATTAAACTAGAGGGCCAAATCATATGCTCACATCTTGCTTCATCAGAGCCATCTTCACAATCAAAGGAACCATCACATTGTCTGTCAAGACGGTAGCAGGCTCCATCATAACATGTGCCATAACCTGCTGTTGAATTGCAGTCATCTGATTTTTTTGGGGGGGGGGAGAGGGAAGAAAAGGGGGACAGAAAAAATAAAGTGAAAAAAAAAAAAGGAGGCAGAGCTTGTCACATGAACATGATTTGGTTACGCAGCTTTGGTATGGGAGAAAGCAAGGAAAGGACGACACTTGTGGATGCTAGTCGAGGCAAAGGAAGAGAGTGTCTCTGTTGGTAGTCGTGCTTGCCTTCTGGCGAGCAGAACAGGACAAATCAATATTTTTTTTTATCTCCTCCGATAATGAACTGATTTGAAAAATTATGCTAGCGAAAGATCCCCTAAACAATGTTTTCCAACTTCTAGTGTAAAACTATAATTTGCAGAGGGGCCTGGTGAAGGGCTCTTTAATGCAAATGCAAAGGCACAGAATATATGTGCACTTTTAACCAAAGGATTTACCACATCAGATTCCATTTTGTGAGTACTTCAGTATGCATTGAATGGCCATAAGTATGCAGACAAAAGAAGCAAAGGAAATGGCTCAATTAAAAAGGCATTTCTCACCTCTCATGCGGGTGATGTTAGAATCACTGAAGACCAGCAAACCTGCAAACTGAAAAAACATTGGACTCTTACAAAGTAACATAAGCTAATCACTGGCATGAAATGAACCACATATATAGCATGTTTACAGATCAAAAGAGGGGTGCCTGCTTTCTCTTTGGAACTCAGTGGAACACGTTATTCCCTGCCTTATAATATTTGTGATGTTGGTGAAAAATACCACTGCCAGAACGGAATTCTGAGAAATTGAGGGCTCTGTTGGTGAACACAGCAGTTTTGTTAAACTGTCCCTGAATGTGTAAGAACTGAAGACTGTAGCTCACCTCGAATGTCCTGTTTGAGTCAAGGCCATAAGTAGATGATGGGAAGCACACATAGGTGTAGCTATTACCATTTCTTGAGAACCACTCCTGAGTTAATGTGCCATTGATCACATTGTCAAATGAGTTCATTTTCCTTAGCACCTGAAAAAATAAACTCAAATCAGTTCTCCTGCTTGATACCTAAACTATAGCCATAACAGTAATTGCAAAAAACTCTTTGCAATCCCAAGTCTGGAAGTACCCAGCAGGCAGACTTGCTTGTGTGTGTTGGTTTTTTCTTCGCATTTGTTGACACCTTTAGGGAGCTTTTTGAACTATAGATAATCGCACTTTGCAGCATCTACATATTAGGGCATCACTTCTGCGTGGACACTTGAAGGAATTTGTGTGCGCTTTTCACAGAATGAAGCACCAAGACATAGGAATGTTTTTTCCACAGGCATCTCATGGTAACACTCACATGAGCTCTGTGAATCCGAAGATAATTTTATTTTGAGAAGCGATATATCTTGCCTTCAGTCATCCAGTAAATGTCCTTAGAAGAAGCACTAAAGAAGCAAAAAATGATGAGAACCCCAGAGAAAACTATTCCTCTATAGTGATTACCTGCAATGAGGTGATGGCTGGAGACTGCACATGAGCGTGAGGAATAATGAAAACTATTTGAAATAAAAAACGGACTGTGCTTGTTCATGCAGGTGCTTCTTCAGCATGACATCCAAAATGTGCAAAATAGTTGACGACCAGTATGATTGCAAAGTGAGTAAATTATCATGACTGCAACAAAGTATATGAAGACTGAAACTAATAAATGGAATCTGAAGCCTTTATTGACACTTTCATTTACCTACACAGTCATGAAAAAATCAATGTTACCTTTATAAGCACTAACGTTTTCCACAGGATTGACATAATGACTTGATTGCAATTGACTGACCACCACTCTTCCCCATTAGCAAGTGGATAACTTCTGATGAAATAGCGTCTACAGGTAATTTATCAAGACAAGACAACCACAGCTAAAGAAATGATTAAGTTCATACATTGAAGCCACAAAAGAGGGTGGCATGATTAGACAACTTTGTGTTTACATGTGAAAAAAAAAAAAAAACACACTACAAAATGCTAAAGAAGTGAATAATTGCAAACTAGTACTGTACTTGGAAAAGCCAAGTTTTCTCATGAACAGCACATCCACTTAAAGAAAGAATACATACGTTCGGTAAGCCTACAAAGCATCATAATAAGTGTCACCAAGTGTGGATTTCTTCTGCAGACCACATGTACAGTAGACTTCCATCAATTCGACTACAGTTAATCCAATTTTTCGGTTAGTTTAATCTCGGCCAAAAGTCCTGGCCAGCACCCATGCGTTTCTATAGGACCAACCTTTCGCTATTTCGGCCCTAAAATTGGCCTTCACCAGATAATTCAAACTCGACCAGTCAGCACACATACACTAACCCCTATGGTGACCCCGATAGTGATACACTTTAGTGGCGGCGGCTGTCTCGGTGGAGTTTAGGGGACAGTGAATGCATTCAAAATGTGTCAACTCTAGTGAAATACACCTACTTTCGGCCTGCCCTAGGAAAATTTACAAGCAATAACTGTAGTTCCCAACCGTTTGGTTACGGCATTTACCCGATTCTAACGCGCACCTTCTTAAATAAAGAAAATTGTGCCGAAAATTGCCTGCACAGTGCAATCAGACACAAAACTGCCTTCACAATGTTTGTATGTTTTGCTGCTGCATAACACAGATGCATTGCAGTGAACCTGACTTAAAAATAAAAACCGTGTAGCGAAGCTAACCTTGGAAGAGCAGCCACCATTGTTAAAAAAAATTTTCTTGCTAAAAAAATCAGGTGTATGTAAGATTTTTTTGGGGGGCTTTAATGTCATTTCCACATTAGTTTACTATTTTGGACACATAGAAAGAGGGTACATATTTTATTCCGGGGCATGTTAGACAGGCAAGTATGCCAAATGAATCAGACGTGTGTTTGGTGTTTATGCATCTTGTTTAATTCCACTCCCCAGATAATTAGATCAATTTAGTTGGTCGCATCAGAATCAAATTAATGGAAGTCGACTGTATTTACTAACGAGTAGTCTGGGTAAAAAGTTCAAACAAAAAACTAGGAAAAGGATAACTTATTTACACAATATCTCCAAATTACAAGGAAACATATTGTGGAACAAAAGTCATTACATGGACACTGCAAACAATGCAAAAGAATGCCTATGTGTGTCTGAACTTCTTGGCTAGAGCCACAAACTGGAAAGGCAAGAGAAAAAAAAGAAGACCCAACAGAATGAAGTCTTAAAATGACAAAATCAAAAGGCACTTCCAAAAAAATGCAAACATTTCGTGCCAGCGCTTACCACTTTTCATACGTATTCTGTAGCCTAAGTTCTGACACTTCTATTAATTTGACAAAGATGCCATACAGCAGACTCCCATTAATTCAACTCTGGTTAATTTGATTCTTCAGTGATTTCAATCTTGACCAAAGGTCCCGTCCGGTGCCTATGCATTTTTATGGGCCCGAAGTTTCATTATTTCAATCCAAAAATTGCCGTTTCCTGGATAAATTGAACTTTACTGGTCAGCACGCATGCACCTGGCCCCAATGGTGACCCTAATCATGACCTCTTCTGCGCCAAGGTATGTCTTGGTGGAGCTCAAGGGTCAGTGAATACATCAAACACATGTCACACCTTCTGCCAAAAACGCC
Organism: Dermacentor andersoni; assembly: GCF_023375885.2. NCBI lineage: Eukaryota > Metazoa > Arthropoda > Arachnida > Ixodida > Ixodidae > Dermacentor > Dermacentor andersoni. The sequence continues at coordinate 120,533,243 of NC_092814.1, read as the reverse complement.
TATTTTCAGTCTGACATAGGAAGAGTTTCAGACGTAAACGGTAGCTCAAAATGAGCAATTACAGTATTTACCCAATCATAACTCACAATTCTTTTGGTCAGTAAAACTGGTCTGAAAATTACCTGCGCAGCGCCATTGGATAAGAAACCAAAACTACATTTGCAGCATTTACAGCAGCCTACTGTCACAGCCAGCATCATTGCCATCAAAAGATGGCGACCTATGTACCATGCTCGTGTTGCGCAACAATGACAATGTACAGCTTTCAGTTTGTGATTACAAAGTCTCATTCTAAGATAAGTTATTTTACGTGCTAAGCTAGCTGTAACCAGTCGTGTTACGTGTTTTGGGGGTTATGGAAAATTGCATGCATTGCAGTGCAATGTCCACATAGGGGACATGTTACGGCTCTTAGACAGTGATAAAGTGCTCTCTGAGAGTTATGACAATGGTGCCGGATAATTGACTAATTTCGTAGGCCCCGCCAGGATCGAATTAACGAAAATCGACTGCACAAACTTTTATTCACACATTCGCAGCACGCATCTTCTTGGTTCTTTATGTCCCAACAGTAAGTAGCAAAGCCATCGGGATATCACGTGTGCAGATATCACGTGATAAGCACATTCTCTCTTGTGTGCAACACTTTAATGCAAATGAAAAGTTGGGTTCAGTAATGTTACCTCAGAGTAGCTGATCTCTGTGCCTGCTTGCATATTGTACAGAGTGCGGTCAACAGCAGACAGTGCCACGTATGTTCCTGGGTCTCCATAGATGGCTACTTCAATAGTGTCTCCTGTCTTGTCCTTTCGGTTGTTGAGGCTCATGTTGAACTAAAATTCAATATAATGTGAACTTTATAATCCCATCATAAAACTTTCACAATATGCTACGTGCAGATTATAATACTTCACACAAAGTTCAGCAATAAGTAACAATTCCAATCTTCAGTATAAAGAATACCTTCTTGACCATAAAAATTTTATTTTAACCCCCATACCCTTTGATTTCTGTAAAAAATTCCCAACTGACAGGGTTCACAGGCCAAAGGTAACATTTAATATACATCTGTTATTGCTACCACAGCATTACTTCTAGTGCTCAAGCACACAATTCAGAACAGGCTGCTGCACACAGGGGCAGTTTGAATATACTATCCATTGAGGTGCACGATTACCTTGTCTTTGGATATGCCATCAACAGGAAAAGTCAGGCTTTCAGCGACAACTTCACTGCCTCGTGCCAAGTCATAGATGACTACAGTAGCCGTAGGTGCCATCTCAGGGGACAGAGTTACAGCAAATGCCTTGATGCTTGAAGTCATCTTTTCTTGACCAGATAGCAAGATGATGCCCTTCGAGATGATCTGTAATGTAGCATAGACATTCACTCGTTAGTTGTCGCTTAAATGTGTCTGAATAGGTCAATAGTAAAGAAGGCAAGTGAAAAACAGGTTACATCAGACACAAAAGCAGCTACAGAGTATACTTGCATGCACTAGAGGAAGCTTTGAAGATGGATAGTTAGCATCCACAAGGCTGAGCAGGAAAAAAAATATTAACAGCCTTAATCAGTTAGCCACTGCATTATATGTGCAATGACTCGCCTTCCCACATGTTAATGAGGTTTCTATGGCTTTGTGTGCATAGAACTTATCCATGCAAGATGTGCACACTTCAAAGGTACAACTCCATGGCGGACATACTTGAGGCCTTATGCAGTAGCAATGCTAGAAGCTGTACATCAAAATTTATGTTGGTCAGAGGATATAATTGCATGTGTACAGGTGTATGGCCACCCCTATCAGGAAAGTTGTTCTTTCGTTTAGTATGTCATATATATGAATACAGTAAGCAACAAAGCATCAGGTTTCGGATGTCCAATGTCCAAATATACATATATAGTATAACGTGAAACAAAAGAAGTTGGAATGACCACCTCTGCAATTCTTAACACCTTTCATATTAACTACACAACACAAGTCAATGAGTCATGGTATTGTTTTGTTTGTTCATAAAACAACATCACTTGTAAATCTTTCTGCCACATAGTAACTATATGCTATTTGGAGATAAGAGTAGCAGCAACTTACCAGGTACGAAAACCATTCGACGAAGTAGTTGGATCGAACATGAAAAATAATGTATTCTCCAACCTGCCAGAAAAAAAAGTTTTTTTTTTTTTTTAGAAGTTAAACAGTATTTTAAAGACAGCTCATATTTTGTTAAGGAACTTCTCATCACAGATACAGACTAAGAGGTCAGGTATATGCATCACATTTTCCTGAACAATGAATTCTGTCAAGACTAAAAAAATTATAATAATAAAGCACAATTTTGTAAAATACTGTGTCACAATGCATTCAGAGGCATTTAAAAAAACAAAGCTTTAAAACTTAAATACGAGAGATGACAAAATGAAATTCTCAGAAAAACCACACAAGAGGTGATGCGATGCATCTTGGACTGTACACACACCTTTGGGAACTTAGTGCTAGTTGTGATTTGCAAGTGATGGTTTGTGGGTGAGTAGGATGAGTAGGCCACAAGGCTTGTACGAACATGGCCATAGTTGGAATCGTAGAACTCGGCCTGTAAAAAATAAGAAAATGCAATTTATGCCCCTTCTACCAGTGCAGCAGTGGCAGTACACATAGGCCATAGAAGAAAGATAAATATATGCAGAAACATACATACAGCTTCAATTTAGAGATATTAAGGATAACTCGTGAATTCTAACGTGGAAAAGCAAGACATGAGACACGTGTCGGCATGCATGTACAGTGCTCACGGAATGAAATAGGACACGGAGCATTTAGTAGAACCCTACATATGTGCAAAGTACGCGAGAGCACCATGTCATGTCGCTAGGAATTTGGTCACCAAAGGTGAAGAGGACTCCGATGTAAGTGTACGCACCACAATTACGTCGATGTGACACGAACTGCAGCCAGTTGAAACGAAAGTATGTGCATTACTTAACCCTAAATTGACGCGTTTCATTCCGTGAGCACTGTACACAATTGTGCATGTGTGTGTACTGTGAAGTCGGGGGTATGAGCAGCCACGAAGTTTTCATGGATGGTGCCGTGCCAGGAGGCGGCAAAAAGAAAGGCCCCGCGTGACGTTAAAGAGATGAGAAATAGGTTTATATACAGTCGATTCTCGTTACAACGGACCCTGATAATACGACAAAAAACGTCCGTTTTATCCGAAGTTCGTACTTTCCGAGACGCCTCACTTCCGAAACTTTCGTCGCGATGTCTGGCTTTATTTTAAAGAGTGACGAACGTCCAAAGTGAAAAACAAATAAAAAAGCCGCAGTTTCGCCCTCGATTGAGATTGCAAATTAGGCAAGATAAGCGCGGCAGCGGCAGCAGCAGCGAGCGAGTTCACCTTCGTGCTGTCTCTCGCTTCAACACGAACTAATGCTGAAAGCACAGCACATGCGAAGCTACCGGCACTGGGCGCACTTTGTCCACATCGCAGATCGCTTCCAAGATACGTAGCCCACGCGGCAGCGCCGTTAACAGCAGCCACCGGAGTCTCGAAAACCCCCCCCCCCCCTTCTTTCCCTCGCCTCCCTCCCCCTGTGCCTCGCGCGCGAAAGACGGCGCGCTTCCGCCCCGCTTTCTTTCTTTCTTTCTTTCTTTCTTTCTTTCTTTCTTTCTTTCTTTCCTTCCTTCCTTCCTTCCTTCCTTCCTTCCTTCCTTCCTTCCTTCCTTCCTTCCTTCCTCCCTCCCTCGCGTGCAAGATATTCAGCCGCGATCGTCACCTGACCCTCGCAAGTCAGCTGCCAGCCCGTGTCGACACAGCAAAAGTCCCGTTTTATACGCCCGATTTTGATAAAAATTGCTGCTAATTTCGCCCGTTGCAGCCGATAGTCCGTTGTAGCGCGGTCCGTTAAAAGCGAACTTCGTTGCAAATAAAATAGGCAGAACAAACGAAGTCTGAAATATGGTCCGTTATATCCGAAAGTGTTTTACGCTTGTCCGTTGTAACGAGCGTAGACTGTACGAATTTACATCATTGTTGTTTACAAAAACGGCTCCATGACTCTCGGAGCACACTACATGGTACTTAAGTATTTACATGTGTGCATGCAGTCTTTGCATTATCTAACTAGGTAGAATGAAAAAAAAAATTTTAGTATCTCCAAGCGACAGCAAACAACATTACCTTGGTTCTGTCTAGCTACGTGGCACGTGCATATTTTTAACGTTTGGCTCAAGTTACTTGGGACACTCGGTATATGCAGCCGCAAGCGCCAAAATAAATTCAGTTGTTAGTGCGCGACGTCCTTGCCCGTCTTCCTTAGACCTTTGTTTTTCAGTTCAGCTGTTCAAAACTCGTCTTCGCTATGAACCAACTAGCTCAGTTAAACACTAATCTCTATTCAACAGTCGACCAAGTTTCCAAAGGAAACGAAGATGGAAGGACCAATTTGGAAGCTTTCGGCGATAGCGTCATTGCATGACTCATGTATGGCCTGTATATGGTGGGCAATACTATGTGACTGCCACCTCTGCTTTCGGTGACGTGATGAGGTTCTTTTTTTCGAAGCCACGTTGCGCTTGGAATTCATTTTGAATTGGTCGTATGAAAGGTGTTGTAATTAATTATTTGTGGCGCTCACGAGTAACAGGCTTCGTACTGTAATTATGGAGCCGACAGCTACCGAAAGAAAAAACAAAGGAAGGACAAAAATTTTTTTAAGAGCAGACAATACAGTATTTCATGCATGGTGATCTTTTACTGCTGGGGAAGTATTGCTTTTCAGCTTTCCTACATAAAATTGGAGGGCCTTGCAATCGTGGAAAGTGAGTTCTCCAGGTTATATGCTCGTGAAGGTACCTTTGTGGCACCAAGCACCACATAACTTGACATCATCACTGCTCTGACCATACTCTATATAACATGTCACGACCATGGCCGGCGCCACCAGTAAAAAGCACGTGCCTTTCCACTCTCGAGTTCAGCGTCGTTCAATAACTGTCAAGGATTCTGAAATCAGGAGGGCCACAGAGACCTTATGCAACGAGCCCCACTCCACACATGCAAATGCTTCTGGAGCCGAATGCCCCACATTAGCCACAAACATTTCTACGTCTATCGTGTAAACCCAAAGCTAGACTTGTGAAAGGCTGCATGTATCTACAAGAGATGAATACGCATCTACGCGCGGCACGCGGAACGGGAGGCCGCGGCAACAGAGCACCAGCGGGAAGCAGGAGACACGTTCAAGGGCAGCAGTAATTGCACAAAAAATGTTGCAATTTCATCAGGAAAGCGAAGCACAGATTTCAATAGCAAATTATTAGACAGCAACACGAAGTAAGGGCAGTAGATTTATCAGCCGTATAAACTTGTAAACAAACCCTTACTAACTAAATGCACAAGCATGGTGTCACGCGCGCACAGGCAAACATGAACACATCTCACTCTATGACCGCGGACAATCTCTGCCAATACGCTGGCGTGAAGAGCGACAGCAGGCGCGAGCGAATTGTAAAGCCCTAGGATCTTCTCAAAGTAGCGCCAACTGCCTGCAGCGGCCCTTGGTTTGGCCCAAGTGAAAAAGATTTTAAATGCGTGCGCACCCGACGCGGTATGTTCTATTATGCGGCAGCATCATAGCCTTTCCCTGCTTTCCCTTTGGGTGGACAAGCAGAAATGGACCTGGTTCTCTGGCGTTTCCCTCACTCGCCGCGCCGACAAGTTGGCCGAGCGGCCAGAAACGGCATTTTGCAATGACGCGGGCGCGGTGCAGGACACGGGCGAATAAAGTGAAATATATGCATGCGCTCCGTTTGTGAACGGGAAACGAAGCGCACGTCGTCTGCTAGCTGCTCTTGGACCACACCAGGGGGCGCGCTGAAGTTATCGTCTAATCGCGTAGCACGGCGGCGAGATCAAAGCCTTTCGCTACTTTAAGATACAGGGGCTTTAGCGAATTGTCCTTCGTGCTGCCTCTCGCTTTAGCGCGAACTAAGCGGCGAGAACGCAACGCACACGAAGCCCTGGGTGCGACTAGACTTTGTACCCACCGCAGATCGCTTTCAAGGCGCCGCGCTCAAACCGCGCCTGCGCAGCCGCTGCCAGAGTAGAACGCTCCCCACGCTCTTGCTGCCTTGCGCGCGATGGAAGATGGCGGGCTTCCTCCCCACTTTTTTCCCTTGCGCGCGCGAAATCGAGCCACCATCCCTCTCGTCTCACCCTCGCACGTTTTCACTAGATGCATACGGCGCGCTGCAGCGCTGTTATTGCACTTGAACTTTATGCGGAACATCCCGATGAGGCGACGCCAAAGGCGAAAATTCACGTTGAGTGTCCATATAATTGCTATCGCAATAAAACAACCACTCTCAATAGTTCGACGTACTCATAAATCGCAATCTGTGGGACCCTTTTGTTCTGTATTCTGATAGTCACAAATTTCGGTGAGCTGTATTTTACAATTATATTTATGCGTGATGACAGCTTTATTATTTTTTCTCGCAACCGGCGGTTCACACAACGACTTTTAGAGCGATAGCTATACTACTCCAGGTACAAACCCTAAAACGCCTTGTTCCGTAAATACGACTCATGCTCAGCCGAGGTCATTTCTTTCGCGTCCAGCTCGCGCGCCATCGAGGCGCAACTCCTGCAACGCCGCTGGCGGCGCTCCTCATCAGGCCAGCGTTCCGAGACGCCAGGTTACAGTGCAGCTGCCAGGGCTGCACTTATGCTACGCAGCAGCATTTGGTTCACGTGCTGCGTCGCGCAAACGTGTCTCCTCCGCGTATTGCTAGAACACCAAGGCTAAACCTTGCAATGCTATCGCTTTCAATGCTTCGCCCTTGGGGTGAAACTGAAACTGCCCCCAGATTTTTTTGGATGCCTGCCTCTGCTTGATTATGCAGACTTCCCAGCAGCGCAGCCATCTTCCCACAGAACAAATGATCGAAATACTGATACGGTGTATTGATCTATTTTTCGTGCATAATCCACGCGTGTGGTGAAGCAAAGATGGCAGCCTTGAACAAAATTGGTGCCAGTCGAACTGTCGCCAACAGTCGCTTTTCTTGGTTTTTCAAGTGCCGAGCTGCCGCTACAATTAGATCTCTATTATTTCGCACCAAACTGCAACTTCTGTAGCCGAAGCGGCGCTGGTTAGGCCTAAGGGCCTCAGTAGTGTGCCTGTGACAAAAATTCGCCGTTGGCTGGTGTGGTTGCAGGCGGCATGCATTTGCGGGGAGCGTACCGCTCACATGTACAACTGCCGCTCTGAGACCGCACGCGACCCGCGCCGGCAAATGCTGCGAGTGCGTTCTGTGCGCTCGCTGAACTAAGCTCATCGCGCGTAGGCAGGAAGCTCCAAACTCAATTTGCACCCAACAATTCGAACAACAATTTGCATGACTCTGGCATGAACTGCCGGAGTCACGCAGTTGTACTTGGGCCATATATATATTGTTAAGGACGTGGAGGCGCTGTTAAGAACGGCCCAGCTGAGGTGCAAGTTTTGCCAGCCAGTTGCGACAGCGGCGTCAACTTTATTGGAACGCCACCGTTACGCTCTAGCCTCGTCGCCGTTGTGACTGAATGCGATCAGCAGACCAACTATTGTTACTCAGCCCGCCACCGCCGCCCTGGTCTGCCGCGAGCGGGGAAGTGCTCGCGGGAACGTAGTTCGAGGCTCCTTCCCACGCGCCGTCCAAGACGCAAGACAATGGGCACCCGGCTGCGCTGCGGGGGTCAGCTCGGGGAATAAAAGGCGCCTTTCCTGACGCAAGCCCCGAGTTCTACGAAGTCCGTCTGACGTCGGCTCCAGACCGTGAACCTGTGCGGAAGTGTGTGTGTGTAAGCCGTCACGCAGAGAGGCGGCTTGTTTACGATGGCTGGACGAACGTTTCGGTCACCTTGGGATCGAGGGGGGACAAAGTGTTTATAAACCGCTGTTGTGCGGATGCTCAGTGCACTTTCTCAAGCAGTCATGTTAGACTGATGTACTTTCTCAAGCAGTCATGTTAGACTGATGTACTTTCTCTCGCAGTCATGCTAGACTGATGTATATACTGTAAATAAACCCATATTCCTCGTTCTCGATGAGAAGCAGTCCTTCCCTTCATCAACGTCCTCAGCGTGGATAAGTTGGACGACGGCATGGGCCAGCTACCTTCTAATTCATGCCGGACTCCAATCTTGACAACGGGTTACGAGTGATGGGATTGAGCCCCCAATCCTAACAATATGCACTTAGTGGAATTGTGACGACCCTGCGACCCACATGGGGCTGCGCGATGACTGAACACGAAACACCTCTGGGGCATCGACCATAGTATTTCACTGGAGCACGGGGCAAAAGTCTGTAAAGCAATGTGCAGTATGGTGATGGAGTTGTGAAAAATGGACAAAATAATTTTAACGCGATTAGTATTATTGGGCTACTTCCCGCACTTTATTGCTCTGCAACCATCTAGGTATCTAATTATTTTCGCTCAACCTCTTCAATGAAAGAGAAAATCTTTAATTCACCCTGATCCACCTTTCTTTGAACTCTCAAGAACGCCATGGAATGGGTAAGTGCGTCCGAGAAATATATTACCGAAATTATTAAAAAAAAAGACTTAGTACGTGTGGAAATATTATGAACACAATGTTTACCTTTTCAATTTTCCTTGCACATCCTCTGAAAAAGCGGGGCGGCGTCAGTGGTGGCGCTCCGCCTACGGCGTTGCTAAGGTCCCTGAATAAAACTAAAAGGTAGCTCTTGCCGCCGCCGCTACTGCGAGGTGCAATCAAGGAGGTCTGTCTCTCCCAATTGGTTGAGCGCGGTCACGTGGTATTTTTCACGCCCGTTTCTTTATTTTTCCTTCTTTTCCGCGTCTCTGCGCACTCACCACTAGTACCACTATAGTGTACTAATCTAGTACACTATACTCACCACCACGCCAGTTGGCCGTCGAGTTTCCGCGGCGAGGCTTTCGCAAGGGATTTCGGCCATTTTGGCTAAGTTTCGTGGCTAACCGCGTCATTGAAGAACTCTGTTTTTGTTTTGTTTTATTTCAAGGACTGATTTTAAGAATTCTGGAGGTGAAAACATGTACTAACGGATTTTTTTTTTTTTTTTTTGTTAACGGGGTGCGGAGCTCAGGCATGGGTAAGCTTATGCACGGGTGCTATTCTCGGTGCTCGTTCAGATTTGTTTTCCTGATCGCACTGTCGTCAACAGGTGTATGAGGCTATAGAGTGCGTAGGCTGTGTTCTGTCGTATACCGTGCTAGAAACGTAACACGTGTTATTGTGTTAGTACTGAGAGTAAGTAGCTTTGTCAGTCCATGCTTTTGTTAGGCGCTGCAAATATATTTTGCGAGGACAGGCTGTTCACTACCAGTGCAAATGATTGACTATTGTGAGTAGGCTTTCTCCGCTTCGCCGTCTCGGCAAAATAAAGCGGTGCACGAGTTTGTTGGCTCACATTGACTTGGAACTGCGCAAAGGGGGAAAGCGCTCATTGATGGAAACCATTTCGATGTGTAACTTTCGTCCTTGCATACGCCTAGTTTACAAATGAACTACAGGTTCCACGGTGACGTTTGCGCTTCAGAGCTAACGGCACCAGTTTGTCATAAAAGCGTAGGACTAGTTTCACTGCATAAAGAGGTGCCAGTGTCATGACGAAACGACGAGAAAAGCTGAGATGCTCCGCGTGATCACGCACGTTTCTACATGACGCTCGCGTTATTCAAGCGAATATGTCACGCGCCTTGCATTCGGTTATCATAGTACTAAGATGATTAAATTATGAAGATGCGCAAGCTGGACACGCGGCAGTCGATTGGGTACACGTAAAAGTACATACGTACGCACTTCGAGCTGCGCGAACGCATCCGAGTTGTTGAATCAGCCGCTACATAGTGCTGCACACACGCAGGCGCACCGGCTTTGGCGTGTACCGGCGAAACCTTCATCGCAGCCCTTTCACGCCTGGCAAGTATCTTTAGAAAGCCAAATAATGAATCTGATTAATTCAATAGAAATAACTCGAGAAGCGGGTTGATCTGTGCTAGCCGCGACCGTGTTTTTGCCTACGAGTACAATGCATGGCCATGGACGACATAACAGTCAAACAAAGCTCTGACATGTATATAAACATCGTGTACATTACGTATACATTATTAATGGCTTGGCAAAGAATTCAGATTTTTGTGCTAGTACTCGACACTAAAAAGGATCTGTCCACCAGACTAGCCTCAAAAGCCTTCTTCTAACTGGAAGCAGGCAGCCAACCCGAAGCCACAAAACAAGCGCGCAGTTACGCCCCCCCCCCCCCCCCTCTCAAAAAACAAAGACCGCTTCTGCCAGTTTTATAGCGTTCCATCATCGCTCCAAGCACAGCACACAATAATCAAGTCTTAAATACGGTAAAAATTCATGCGCAAACACTCAACAACAATTTTTGATGTCTCACCTCGTGTAACTCTATGGGCGGCTTCCGAGCGAACGACCAAACTGCGAGGGCGAGCTGCTAGAGAAAGAGCGAGCTGCGAGAAGGCCGGGCGAGGAGGAATGCCGCTACCCTTTAGTTTTATTCAGGGACGATAGGCGTTGCGTTCCGTTTCTACTTGGGGGAGGGGACGGGGAGGGGGGAGGCTTGGCCAAGCGTGAGCAGACGAGAGTCGGTTTCTCCCGGAAATGCGCCATTATCAAAACTAAACACCTGCAGATTTCAAATTATATTTGAGCCAGTTAACTGCGTCAATTAATACACGCAGTAACAGTAGAAAGAAGCGCACTGATCCAAACACATTGGTTGCTTCATGTCAACTGTTGGCAAATGGCAGCTCACTATGGGAATCTGAGGGCCTGTGGCGCCGGTAACCTCGAAATGGGTGAGGATCGGGCTCTGTTTTGAAAGCGGGTGTTTAGAGAGAGGTAAACTTTGCAGCCCACTTGTGAACTCCGCGCACGACTGCAAAATTTGGCTGAGATGTTCACAGCTGCGTGTATGCTATCCGCGGAATCCGTTTTCTCCTCAAGCCCATGGGGGGGTCTCAGGCTAGGCAGAACCAAACCATGCTACACGGGTTCTCAAGCACAGCCGCCCGACATCTTTAGCGAGCTGCGCCACGAATGCATACAGTGGGCATGTACCGCTCTTCAACGAACTTCTTTCACGCTTTAGCGAGTTGCCCAACGAACGCACTGGGTATGTGCCGCTCTTCAATTTCCTGTAAACTAGAGCCGCTGGGTATGTGCAGACGTATGTGCCAGTGGGCATGCGGTCTGCATAGGAACAATGCTCAACGTTCGCACGCACCAGCGCCGCTAGATTGCGCAGCGTATTCATAGGAAAGCGCAAGAGAGCAACCAGGCTGTAGTACGTAGCTCACACGCACCAGTGTGCCATCAGTGCAATCCCGGAGACCAAAAAGAGTTCGCGCGGACATCGCGGCGGCGGCGCTGCTAGATGGCGTAGCATAGGGTGCCTCGATGTCCTCCTCGCCCGCCGCTCCGTTCAGGGTGGAGACATTCTTTGACGGCGCCGGTGCCGCCAGAACCGGTTCGTTCTAGCCACCGCCGCCATGTTCATGCCCGCCGCGCGCGCTGCACGGTGCAGGTGGTAGGACGTTGCTGCGACGAGCTCGCTGGGTGTCGTCGGCACAAAATGCCCGGCTGCTACGTGCCGTTGTGCAGTAATCACTCAAGGTGTTTGTGTCAGCCAATTCTTCCACACACCGTCATCGACTAGCTACGATGTCGATAACGCACAGTACCTGATCGACCTGCTGTCGGCAGGTATGCAAGAAGAAGCGGCAGCCGAGATTGAAGCAATCGACGACGCGGAGATCCCGTTTGTCGAAGAGCTAACATCAGCTGAGTGCGAGGTTTTGTTTCATATCGGTGGGTTTCTTATAAAAGGGATCCTCAAATCTATTGGCCACTGCGAGCAGTGCAAGCCAGCATTGTTAGGCTCAAGCAGCAGTGAGCATGCATACTTGACGTCCCTCAAGGAATACGTCTCTGAAGGCAGCAACCTTCATTACCCAAGCGATGCAGTCATGCGAGTTCTCAAATCTTGCGAGGAACATTTTAATGGTATCACCACCTGGACAGAAATCGTTTTCACCATGAAATCTCCTTTGAAGGCTGTAACCGCATACTTGACAAAGATGTTGCGATGCGGCGTAACGGGCGCCTGTCAGGAACACAAAGAAACAGTGGAAAAGCTCCTTGTGTCAAACTACGCGAGACTGAGGCTGCGTGTGCACCTGCGTCAAGCCGCGGCAACGGGACTTGACGGGTATGCAAGCAAGACGTGTGCAGGAGTGCGCCTATAGTGAACACTGAAATTAAATTTTAATGCATATCGGCAGAATTCAAAAACTTTCGTTTCATGTGCATGTCTTACTCATTTAATATAGTTTTCATTTATGTGTTTATTCTTACTTTGCTGTGCGTGCTGATTTTTCACCTTGTGTCTGTACAAGTTATCCGCTTTTTTTTCGAACTTATCGAGCTGAGCTGCAAGCTGACATTCTAATTTATTTTGTTCAAGTTAATTCAAGGCTTCTTTGTAGTTTCTGGTCGTTGGTCTGAGATCTACGAAAGACCTGTGGCAATTCACACCTCCTGACAGCTGACATAATAAAAACCTGCATGGCGACGCATACGTCGTGACCGAAACCACGTATCTACTCGTCACTTATTGACCTCTTTCTTTACCACCGGTATCTTCTTATGCAATAGGAATTTCCAGGGCTGCATACCAACATGCTCACAAGCAACACAGGTTCACGGCGTAACTCTTCGCGAAGAACAGAACTGCTGGCAGCGTAGCAATTTTTGCATTCCTCTGTGAACGCTTGTGTTAAACGCATCATTTCCCACTGTGAAACAAAGTGATTGCCGCGCAACTTAATTTCTGTATTTACAGTTCGTAAACCAAACACGCCAGGCCGCTGATCAGTGGTTGCAACGCGTTTTACGAGGGTACTTCCAGACGACAGCATTAAAACGACACTAAGTAGAAACACGAAGGCATAAAAGAGGGGCCTTATGGAATGCGCGCATATTTTTTCGGTGCAAAAATATTTCTTAATAGTAGAGCAATTCGTCATCGAAGTAATCGAAGTAATCAAAAAAGCGCATTGCTTCCGTCAAAAAGCTCGTCCACACGCGCGCCAACAACGCGCCGCTCGCAGCGGGCAAGAACATGGCGGACGCCGTAGCAGACGACGCACTTGTCTCCACCCTGAACGGAGCGGCGGGCGAGGAGGACATCGAGGCACCCTAGCGTAGCACGTCCGGAATGAAGCGCGAGAGACATGACACGTTACGGCGATGGCAATAAGTTGTGTCGTTACATTGTTTCAATGTTAATCGAATTACCGTCGACAGACATCGTGAGGTGGGTTCTGCCAGAATTTCTCTTCAAATTCGATTTTCGAACTGCCCGATTATTGGGCATTTTTGTGGCCTCCTCCGTGTCCAAAATATCGGTCGTCCAGATCTCGATAAAAATCTGCGTGCGTGAACACACGTCTCTGGTACAATCAGCAAACCTTCCGGTGGCATGCTCGGCCCAACCTTCGTAAAACAAAAAAAGAGAGAAAAAAGGAAAAAAAAAATAAATTATGGGATTTTACGTGCCAAAACCACTTTCTGATTATGAGTGGAGGACTCCGGAAATTTCGGCCACCTGGGGTTCTTTAACGTGCACTTAAATCTAGGTACACGGGTGTTTTCGCATTTCGCCCCCATCGAAATGCGGCCGCCGTGGACGGGATTCGATCCCGCGACCTCGTGCTCAGCAGCCCAACACCATAGCCACTGAGCAACCACGGCGGGTCCGACCTTTGTACATGCTCCCACTTCGAACTTTCATTTTTCCTTTCCAAACGCGTGCCTGTTGCCACCGTTACATCTTTATGCATCGGGTAAGGGTTTTTATTGCGAGAGCAATCATATGGACACTCCAAGCGCATTTCCACCGTCGGCGTCGCCGTGAGGTTCAGTACAAAGTCCAAGGACAAAAACACCGTCGCCAAGCGCCCTACGCTGTACGTGCGAGCGAAGCCGACGATCGCGTTCAACTTCGCTCGCCACCGGTCGTGCGCGAGGCACCGGGGAAGGGGAGGGGGTGAGGGAGCAGCGGCGTTCTACTCTGGCTGCAACTGCGTATGCGGCGGCTGCGCGCGGCCGTATCTTGACAGCGATCTGCGTTGGGGGCAGACAGTCTAGGTGCGTCGGCGGCTCGTAGCTTTGTGCGTGCTGTGTGTTCTCAGCGGAAGCGATAGACAGCACGAATCTCACTTCGCTCGCTGCTGCTGCCGCGTTTCCTCACGCCAGTGTTTTGACAGCCAGTTTCCGCGGTCATCGAGTAATATGTGTTAATGTAATGTAAATAATGTAAAAAAATAAATGTTTGCTTGTGCGAACGTGACGCCAAGCTTGTTAATTTAATTAGTGTGCCTATGTTTCCAAGTTTATACGGCCAATAAAACTATTATCCTTACTTTGTACCGCTGTCCACTAATTTGCTATCGCAATTGATACTTCGCCTTTCGGGCGAAACTGCGACTTTTTTCATCAGTCGAATAGTGAAGGGCGTGGAGGAAGCACGGAACGTTCGCTTTAGGACAAGCATGCGCGCTCGAAGCTGCCGGCGCTCGCGGTCATTGAGCCAACTCTATTCCCGAGTATCTTTGGGCGCGTGACATCATACTTGTTTGTTAGCAAGCGAATATTTTCTGTAATTTGCTGCTGAGCATGAGGTCGCGGGATCGAATCCCGGCCACGGCGGCCGCATTTCGATGGGGGCGAAATGCGAAAACACCCGTGTTCTTAGATTTAGGTGCACGTTGAAGAACCCCAGGTGGTCGAAATTTCCGGAGTCCTCCACTACGGCGTGCCTCATAATCAGAAAGTGGTTTTGGCACGTAAAATCCCATAATTTTTTACTGTAATTTATACTGCCGATGGAACTGCGAGCCTTAATTCGTGTAATAATTCAGTATGATAAAAAAAAGAGAATCGAATAACTTGCTATCGCTATGAATGTTTTGCCTTTCGGGCGAAACCGCGACTTTAACGATTCGAGTATTCACACGGGCCTAGTTTGATTTCAATATGCTCTAGCATGCAGCAAAAGAAACATTTCGAGAAACGGTTTGCGGAGTTATAGAACTTTAATACGTGATGTTTGACAGCGGCAGCCCAAAGTATGGTCGTCAAACAAGAAGGGGTGGTCTCTCACCTCAAGGCGAATAGCCCGCACGGCGTTGATGGCTGACGGATCACTGAGGACGGGCGTCGACTCGAGCAATAGCTCCCAGATGCCCGGCGAGCCCGGCACCGCGGAAGCCACTGGCTCAGGGAGCTGACCGGAGCCCGTTCCGCCACTCACGTACGTCACCGACGGCGTCACGCGCAGCATCTCTTCCACACGCTTGTTGCGGAAATACTCGGCTGGCAGCGGAGAGCCGTCGCTGTAGGACACGCTCACCTACACCAGAGATAACGCGTCTGGCTGGTCACCAGGCGAAAAAATTTCCTCTCCTCAAACGGACACTAAAGGAAACTATTAAGCCAAATCAGAGCGCTAGATTATTCTCCAGAAGTCTGTTATCGTTCCTTGTGTGACAATATGTGACTTTGTCGCATGAAATATAGCCACTGAAGGTCGCGCTGCTCCTCAATTTGAACCGCCCACGCTAAAACGGATGGGTTTACGCAATTCTCACGTGACCTCATTCTTTGCCGCTCTCTGAATCGGCCAGTGCTGACGTCACATCGTCCAATATAAGTGGCACCATAACGATTTTCTACTTTCGTTATTTTCTCACTAAAAAAACATCTGTTCTCGCTACGAATCACGAATTCGTTATTATAGAAGCATAGCATTTCTATCTGCCTCGACTTAACATTTTCCTTTAGTGTCCCTTCAACTAACCTAAAATACCGCTATTGTATTCAGTTACATGCATAGATGCAATTCTGTCAATATATTGACCATCGCATGCAAAACGATGACATTCACAATAGCGAGTTTCCCTACAGAAAGCCCGCCACTGCAAAGTAGCCTACTTTAACGAACACTCCTTAGCTGCGCATAATCCGCTTTGAAACAGCCCCAGGTTTCCTACGTATTGGCTACCATTTGTTTAAGAAGTCAGCAGATTTGAGCCTCCTTGAAAAATCACAACCCATTATGTAGCCAAGCTTTTAGTGCGACTAGTAGTACAAAAGTGATAACACTTATACGAAAGAAGGAATGCAAAGTGCATCGCAAATGATACATCTTAGTCGTGCACGTGTCCTGTTTCACACAATTTCTTTTTTTTTTTTTTTTTTGTAATGACCGCACGGATAACCATAGCAGAGCCTGTGTCCTCCTTAAGCGAAAAGTGTGGCACACGATGCTGGAGCTGGAGTGCGGTTTGCACACATGCGCGCATCATCGCCGATCTCGCCGATTCTCGCCATTATAAGGCGCTAACATGCCGCGCGGTCGACGTTCGCGCGATATCATTAAAAATGCGGGAGGCTGCACAACATTACGGAGCTACGCATGTGCATAGTTACACCTCGAAATATTGACACGTTGTCTTGAACAGCCTATTTTAAGACTATTTGGCTATTTAAAAAGGCCTTCTCATGGCTTTCGTGACACTATATCCATTTATCGTACCTTCACTCATTGTTCCACGACCTTCGAGATCAGCATGGTTATTCAAGCACACACTATCCCTACAGATTGCGAACCCGATACGCTTAGCAGTTACATTATGGCAGGCGTTTTGGCCTCCCGGGCAAGCCGCAAAGCGCATCGTGATTGGCAAAATTTTGATATTTAGTGGTTTCCTCACTCGCCCTTCAACTTTCACATTTCGCCAGTACGTTCTCGAAATTGTGTACTCCATTTCTACAACACCCAGTGGTTCACTCGTGGCGCTTTCGTACAGCCTCAAAATGGATCAGGGCAAGTAATTACTAAAGCTGATACAATTTCCCAACGCAACTAATTCACTCCTACGCTAATAACTTTGTCCATGCATATCACCTTCTCACCCTTCAAATGCTTTATATTAAAAGCTCGGCTGCGACGTTTGGTTCTTCAGGTACGTGCGCGTTTGCGCTTACGCATCGTCGCATTAGCAGCTTCGTTTGAAAAAAAAAAAGAACGTTGATAAAGAAAGAAAAAGAAAACGAATTACCTTCAGGTAGAAGTAGTAACAGACATCGCACACATAAGTTGAATACACCAGAAGAGTCGCGGTTCTGCGGTCAACATCGTGAGATACACTGCCTGTCATGTGACAATCAACGTCATGCAATGACTACTAAGGTAAGCACTATGGTTACTATGATGTGGCACTATGGTTATTATGGCTGTTATGCCATGGTTACTATGGTTACTAAGGCCGCTGGTAAGGCTTCAAGCATTTGCGACTTCAACAAACATGCTGTAACGGTTAAGAAATGATGGGATCAACGACTACAAGGAGAAGTGCATTTATGACTCACGTAGGCCTTGAAGGGCATTCCGGGGCGAAACACTTGCGGAGACGAGCCTAAGAAGTGCAGCTGCAGGCTTGAGTTGAACACCACGGACTCGGAGAAGCCCGTCTCGATGAGGTCCAGGAAGCGTTCCCCGACCAGGGCGGTGACCACAACCTTCATCCCGTCAAGGCGCGAGACTAGACGGCTCAGCTCACGCAGGGAAAACGCAAAGTCCCGGACTCCTTCGAACTGCACATTGCGAATAGAAAAAAAGAAGGAAAAAAAAAAGTAGGAACTTAGTTTCAGACCTGTCACGCAGACAAGTTTCAGGAATAAAAGAAACGTATAGGCAATGATCCTGCAAGGTTCGCCTGAAGTGCAGCCGTAGCTGGGATAGGCATACCATGCAATAGTTACTGTTGGAATCGCACCGCTGGCACGAGTTGATGGGGTCTCGGTGCTGACGCCCGTTATTGCCAATGGGTCGCAAGCCCCAAGGGTAGCGTTGGCCTGGCGGCCTGTGGCACTGGAAGCATCCGAAGGTCCCGACAAAGCAAGAGAAGACTGGTAACAGAACAACTTGTTTATTCTAACATAGCAAAAGAGCGGCCGGTCAGGTCGACCGAAGTGGAGAGACGGGAGAGCACGTAACTCAACAGTACAAATCGGAGCCTCTCCCTGGCGTCCGGGGGCAGCTGCTCTTATACTCTCGGCGTCGCGGTCCAAAAGGGAAGGTCACGGGATGAAGGTCACGGGACGGCGGAGCATGAGCCCACGACGGCGCGCACGGTCGAGCCGAGAGACCTGCTGAACCGAGTGTAGTGACGCATCGCCAACCCTCACTTGGGGAGCTCCGCTCCCCGGCTGCCGCGCTTTGACAAGCGTGGGCACACACACACACACGCACACACGAAGACACGTGGCACTGAAACACGCCTGGACACGCTTGGCGGGTAGGCGTTGCGGCGGCGTTGAACGGGCCAAAATGTCCGCCGCTTTGAACAAAGCCCTGGCGTCCGTTGCATCCGCGCCGGCATTACCGCGCGTTGTAGGCGAAACGTAACAGACCGCCCCGCCGGGGGAAGGAGATCCCGATGGTCAGGGGACTGCATCCGCTGTCCGGAGGGATGTCGCTCGATGATGCTCATAACCGAAGTCGGGCGTCCTTTAGCGTTTCTTGAGCGCAGCGCACAGAGAAGGCCTCGTTCTCACGTTCAGGTGCACACAGGACACTGCAAAGTGACTTCGGGAGAGTTGACATTTTTGTTCTCGTTTCCGGCAAGCGTTAGAACCACGCCTGAAAGTCAACCGCTCAGTCAGCAAGCACGGCACAAACCTCACTAAGCCCTGCCAGGCTCTTTCCCCTTTTATACTGCTGCCTAGTTCCTTACAGTAGTTTAGCAGCACTCAGAACGCGTCCACAAATCGGAAAATTGCACTAGAAAGCACATCATCACTTTGAAACACTATACAAAAGCAATAGGTTAAAAAAAATCCTGCCTCAGGAAGAAAAACATCAGTAACAAGCAATTTTGAGGCTGATTCCCACGTTAGGGGCTTCGACTTAAGCCATCGGCGTTACCGTTGAGACTCCCCTTTTTGTAACGCACCTCAAAGGAATATTGTTGCAAAGCGAGGCTCCAGCGCAGGAGGCGGCCATTTTTGGGAGAGATGGTCTGTAGCCATTGGAGAGGGCAGTGATCCGTTTCAATGATAAACCTCGAGCCGGCTAGGTAACATGACAATTTCTGAACGGCCCACACGATACACGCACACTCTTTCTCGGTGGCGCTATACGCCTGCTCACGACTGGTCAGCTTACGACTAGCATACAGGACGGGGTGTTCTACTTCTCCATTTTCCCGTTGGCACAGTACAACGCCCATGCCTCGCTCACTAGCATCACACTGAACAACGAACCCTTTTGTGTAGTCGGGCGATCGTAGCACAGGCTGGCTTGTTAGGGCGCTCTTTAGGGCGCTCTTTAGGGCGCTAAAAGCTCTTTCCTTCGTCTCATCCCAGACGACTGTTTGCGGCTCTGTCTTTCTTAGAGCATCCGTCAAGGGAGCCGCGATATCAGAGTACCTGGGGATGTACCTCTGATAGTAGCCGGCGACACCTAAGAACGACCGAATATCGGTCTTCGTACGCGGTTGCGGGAAGTCTCGCACAGCGGCCACCTTTATTTCAGAGGGGCGGCGTCGACCCCGACCAATCACGTGTCCGAGGTAGACAACCTCGGCCTGTGCTAACTGGCACTTGGGAGCCTTGACTGTCAAGCCCGCATCGCGCAGGCGGGTTAGCACTGCCCGCAAGTGCGCCATATGTTCAGGCCAGGATGCGGAGAATATCGCTACGTCGTCTAGATACGGTAAAGCGAATTCTTGCTGTCCCCGCAACACTTTATCCATGAGGCTTGAAAAGCAGTATGGCGCGTTCTTCAAACCAAAACTCAAAACTTTAGGACGGAATGTCCCCATTGGTGAAATGAACGCCGCATACCTACTAGCCTCTTCTGTAAGTGGAACCTGCCAATAACCCCTGACAAGATCTAGGGTGGAAATAAACTGAGCGCTACTCACTCTCTCAAGGCGCTCCTCGATGTTAGGGATCGGATAAATTTGATCCTTAGTGATGGAATTAAGCCTGCGGTAGTCGACGCAAGGACGAGGTTCCTTGCCCGGTACCTCAACTAAAATCAAAGGGGAGGTATAATCACTCTCACCCGCTTCAATAACACCGAGCTGTAGCATTTTCTTTACCTCAGCCTCCATAATATCGCTCTGGCGGGGTGACACCCGGTACGCCTTGGATCGTACTGGCTCTGGGGAGGTAAGTTCTATGTCATGAGTAAGGACAGAAGTCCTACCAGGCCTCTCAGAGAAGAGACCTTGAAACTCTTGTAAGAGCTGGTGTAGTTCTGTTTTCTGCTCAGGCGACAGCGATGCTTTACTTATTAAGTCACTAATGACTTGATCGGTGTCTTTCCTGTTTGTCACTGAGCCTAGTCCCGGAAGCTCGACCGGAAGCTCTTCTAACTTTCCCGCATCGGGAATTTCCTCTCCAGTATCTGGTGCCTTTAACGCTACAGGCTCAATTTTATCCCGTTCGGGCGTGCTCTGACTACCAGCTTGCTGCGCCTCTGACCCTTTTTCATCGTTCAACAACGTCGGCCCCGCAACTACCGCCTTTGCAGCGAGCTCCCGAACCTTCGATCTGGTTGAGGCCTGAACGCTAGCCTCACCAAACACAAGCCCCTTCTCTCGCAGGAGGTGATCGGACCTGTTCGAAAATAGGTACGGGTACTGGGGGGGCAGCATAGATGACACTGCGGCCTCCGTCTCAAGTGCTCCGAAAGGTCCTTCAATAAGCACTTTTGCTACCGGCAGACACACGCTATGAGCTTCCACTGCTTGCTTGATCCATGCGCACTCGCCCGTGAACATATCGGGTTCTACGTAAGAGGGGTGAACGACATCCATCGTAGCTGCGGAATCGCGAAGCACTCGGCACTCTTTCCCGTTCACGAGGAGGTCTCGCATGTAAGGCTTGAGAAGCTTCATGTTCTCGTCAGTGCTGCCTAATGAAAAAAACACGACTTTTGGTTTTGTTTCTGGGCACTGCGCCGAAAAGTGTCCCGGCTTCTGGCACGTATAACAAACGCGCGCTTGCCTCATCTCGAACCGCTTTCTGCGTTCGGCTTCGGCTGCCGCCGTCTCCTCACGTTCGGTCGGACACTGCGCCGAAAAGTGACCCGGCTTCTGGCACGTATAACACACGCGCGCTCGCCTCGTCTCGAACCGCTTTCTGCGTTCGGCTTCGGTTGCCGCCGTCTCCGTACGTTCGGTCGGACTGCTTTCACTCGCATCCGCACTACGTGTATCCCCCTTTGCTCTCATGGGTGTGAACTTCGGCCTCTCAAACTTGGAGCCAAATTCACCCTTTTGACCGTCCTTAGCTCCGCGAGCCCGACGCGTCACAAACTCCTCGGCTAACTCAGCGGCTCTAGCCACCGTACTAACGTCTGGCCTATCCAAGACCCAGTACCGCACGTTCTCAGGTAACCGACTATAAAACTGTTCTAGCCCGAAACACTGCAGAACTTTCTCGTGGTCACCAAACGCTTTCTCTTCTTTGAGCCACTCCTGCATGTTTGACATAAGCCTGTAGGCAAACTCTGTATATGACTCACTTCTGCCTTTCTCATTTTCCCGAAACTTCCGACGGAACGCCTCCGCTGACAGCCGGTACTTTTTTAGCAGACTCGATTTCACTTTGTCGAAATCCTCTGCCTCCTCTCTCTCCAAGCGAGCGACTACGTCGGCCGCCTCGCCGGGTAGCAAAGTGAGCAAGCGCTGTGGCCACGTTTCCCGAGAGAACCCCTGCTTCTCGCACGTTCGCTCAAAGTTAACCAGGAACAAACCAATGTCCTCTCCAAGCTTAAACGGCCGCATCAGGTCAGTCATTTTGAACAATACTCGTTCTCCTGCACCGTGTGCCTGACTTCCATTACGAGCGCGTTCCATCTCTACCTCGAGACGCTTCATTTCCAAAGCGTGTTCGCGCTCTTCTTTTTCTTTCTGTTCTTTTCGTTCACGCTCATCTTTCTCTTTCTGTTCTTTAAGTTCACGCTCATCTTTCTCTTTCTGTTCTTTACGTTCGCGCTCATCTTTCTCTTTCTGTTCTTTAAGTTCGCGCTCCTGTTTCTCTTTTTGCTCCTCCCTCTCCTCAATGGTCTCAAGGCATTCCGACAGCTCGTCATCCTCAGCTTCTAACTCAAGAATAGCCCTTAGCAGTTCTGGTTTTCTGAGTTTGTCTGAGACATCCAGACCCAACTCTCTCGCAAGCTCCAGCAATTTCGGTTTGCGCAACGACTTCAAATCCATGGCTGCTCTGAATGCTGCTTTCTCTACTGCCTACTATTGTCTTGCCGCAAACTAACCCGGCAGCAACGACAACCCCAATTACCAGCTCTGTTTCTAACACTAACAAAAGCCTGGCAAAACTCAGAAGAAGAAAGTCCCGCACTCACCAAACCTCGCAGCCAAGACTTCAGCGCAGTCGTTCCGCTGCAGGCAACCAGTCATCACACAGGGCTCGTTGCGCTGCTCCCGGATGGTCGTTGTGCTGCTCAGCATACAGTCAACCGCATCTCTTCGCTGCTGGCCTCCGTTGTCGCGATCTCACCGCTGGCAACCAGATGTTGTAATCGCACCGCTGGCACGAGTTGATGGGGTCTCGGTGCTGACGCCCGTTATTGCCAATGGGTCGCAAGCCCCAAGGGTAGCGTTGGCCTGGCGGCCTGTGGCACTGGAAGCATCCGAAGGTCCCGGCAAAGCAAGAGAAGACTGGTAACAGAACAACTTGTTTATTCTAACATAGCAAAAGAGCGGCCGGTCAGGTCGACCGAAGTGGAGAGACGGGAGAGCACGTAACTCAACAGTACAAATCGGAGCCTCTCCCTGGCGTCCGGGGGCAGCTGCTCTTATACTCTCGGCGTCGCGGTCCAAAAGGGAAGGTCACGGGATGAAGGTCACGGGATGAAGGTCACGGGACGGCGGAGCATGAGCCCACGACGGCGCGCACGGTCGAGCCG
Organism: Dermacentor andersoni; assembly: GCF_023375885.2. Lineage (NCBI taxonomy): Eukaryota > Metazoa > Arthropoda > Arachnida > Ixodida > Ixodidae > Dermacentor > Dermacentor andersoni. Next base: position 120,510,158 of record NC_092814.1, on the reverse strand, counting down.
AGAGACCTGCTGAACCGAGTGTAGTGACGCATCGCCAACCCTCACTTGGGGAGCTCCGCTCCCCGGCTGCCGCGCTTTGACAAGCGTGGGCACACACACACACACGCACACACGAAGACACGTGGCACTGAAACACGCCTGGACACGCTTGGCGGGTAGGCGTTGCGGCGGCGTTGAACGGGCCAAAATGTCCGCCGCTTTGAACAAAGCCCCGGCGTCCGTTGCATCCGCGCCGGCATTACCGCGCGTTGTAGGCGAAACGTAACATTACCAAAGCGCTTCATTCCGCACATTACTTCGCGTATGTGTGATAAAGCTAGAGACAGACGTTGCGAAGGGTGCAGTGATCGCAGTCCGGGTGCGGTTTCCAACACAACAGGGCATACTGTATACTGTGGCATACGGTGGCACAGTCAGTGGCGTAGCAACAGGGGGGGCCGGGGGGCCGTGGGCCCCGGGTGTAAGGGCCCAGTGAGGGGGGGGGGGGGGGAGTGTCATATTCGTCTGAAGACACCCCTCTTTCCGCCGGCTACACCCGGGGGAGGGGCGGTGACAGAAGACCTATGGGCCCCGGGTGCCAGACGACCTAGCTACGCCATTGGGCACAGTATACGCATACTGTGCTCCCGGGCGTACAGAGTTGCGTCGGTATAGTGGGGGCTTGCGATTGGTGGCGGCGCACGTATTCTCAATTAGTAAATTGAGTGTGTAATCGATGGGTGTGAATCAGTAATTGCTTTGTAACTTGGCCGTACATGCAAGACAGTACAGCGGGCAAACAAGTATTCTTGTCTACATGGGAGAACGACAAAGAAAGCCACGGCACTTGCGACCGGTGGGCAGTGTCTCACGCCATTTGTGGGCCCACTGCCATGCTTCCAACTCTGCCCTCGGCAAGGTTAAAAAAACGCTGAAGCATGGATGCGATGTCGAAGCGTGTCTAATTCATTCGTAAACGAGATGGGGGGGGGGGGGGATCAAAAGAAAGCTTTTTTTTTTTGCGAATTCTCTGGGACTTTGCTGACGGTGGCTGCTGCTGCTGTCTTTCAGAATAGCTCGCACATAGTGCAGCACGTATATAACCTATTGGCTTATATAGAGCCATCTGCACTACCCCTGCAGATGTGCTGGTGACCGGCTCTGTTTTCTGCGCGATTGCACCATGAAACAACAAACGGCCCCTTCACATTAGAATAGATATGTGCTTTCAAGCATATAGCTTTCTTTTTTTTTTTTTTTTTGAGAGAGAGAGAGACGCTTTCTACATCTCCTTTCCCGGGGTATGGCACATGTCTGCTCAGTCGGTTTCTCTATGAGTTAAAACAACACTATAAAGAGAAAAAAATTCAGCTGCATTAGTAGACCACCCTTCTTCAAAAGCGAAAAAGGCCCTCCTACCATGAAAAGATGGTTAGCAAGTCAGAAAAGCTGCAAACAATAACAACAAAAAAAGCGATAGACGGCCGGGTAGCGACGCCGCATCGAAGTTCTCGCACCAACTCGCCGTGACGTCCCTGATTCTGACGGCTTCTGCGTTCGCCTATTTAATTTAAAATCAGAAAAAGGAGGTGCATTGTATTCTAAAAGAGCTAAAGAGTGAACTTGTCAAGCTTCAAAATGTTTTACTGAGCCATTACGACCCAATTACGGGAAAGTACTTTGAAATCCGTGACGTCACCTTAACGTTCCGGCACTGGGGTTTCGGCGTAAAAGTCAAAACATGAAACCTAAACATTCATTTTTCTCTTCTAAAAATCGAGCCATTGTCGAGAAAGTAACAAAAATAGAGTTTTGAAGGCACACTTTATCCGTCTAAAGTATTTTAGTGCTTCTTTTTAGCGCCCCTTCAAGTGGACCAATCCCGGAGGCCGTGTTATCCGCGGCCACGTGGGTCGTGTGGTGGGAGTCTCCGCGTCTTGCCGGACAGGCGCTATGTTTCGAAACGCGGTGCCGCACATGAAGAGTTACATGCCGCATTACCGCATGGCAAATAACACACAACTTCCGCGATGGGAAGACCAGAATGAGAACAGTTACTTGCACGTACTTCGACGTCAAATAAATCTGCACCCATTACGTGTTCATTTGCACTGCATTTAATTGAAACGTTTACCGAAAGCTTCGCATAACGTTCTTCTAACAAGCGCGTTGGTCCTGCCGTATATATATATATATTGTAAGAAGCCAACAAACACTGACAGCAAGGACAACATAGGGGAAATTGTATTTAATAAATTAAATAAAGAAACGATAAATTAATGGAAATGAAAGTGGATGAAAAAAATATGCAGATCCCACACAGTGTGGGAATCGATGTAAGCGAAGCTTTAAGTGCTGGATGCTTTGATTGACGATAATTAGCGGTGACGTTGACGGCTACAGCTTAATTTATTCAACGTTTAGGCTAACACGAGAGTGGTGAGTTGATGTTAAACGTTACCTTGCGTGCACCACTGCTGTTTGTTGGCATAGTACACAGAACACGCCGGGAGAGGTGTTTGCTTGAGGCGCTGTTGTGCGCCATATTTTATAACTTCTGAGAGGGGTGAGCGTTGTCATTTCCTCACATGGCACATCGCATTGTGGCAGAAGTATTAAAACTTGAATTGGATTATGGGGCTGTACGTTCCAAAACCACACTCGGATGATGAGGCAGGCCGTAGTGGCGCACTCGGGATTATTTTTGGCACCGTGGTGTTCATTAACGTGTTCCTAAATCAAAGTACACGTGCGTTTTCTATTTCGCCCCCATCGAAATACAGCTGCCGCGTTTGGGATCAAATCCACGACCTCTAGCAATGCCATAGCCGCAAAGCCGACGCGGCGGCCACAGAAGTGTTGATTTGATGGTCGACCGCTTCTGTAGTGTCTCCTGGACCCTGCGGTGCGCTTTAATTAATGCCGCTCTGCTTCTGCACGCCCAGCGTAAGTTGCCCGGGCGCTTGACAAATTTGCATGGCGTTTATTTTTTTCAGAAATAGCAGCAACGTACTGTACCATACATTGAACTTAAGCTTATCCTGTTTCCCCGCAACCGCTGTCGTATAGTAGTGGGGTTTCCTTGCCTGCTCACGTCACCTCCCTCCTCTCTTATAATGAAACTGCCTCTTCTCCCTCTCCTCTCTCCAGTTCTAGCTGCGTCCCCTCTGGCCTCGCACGTTAGTAGAAAGGGAAGCGCTGCAGTTCTTGTAATGGTTCTGAGGGGAGTTACTAATAATTACAGCTGCTCCTGTTCATTCCTCGAAATGGAATGGAATGGGGGCACCCATGCCGCAACACTGCACAGCACAGACAGCAAACAGCAGCCGGTCCAGCAGACAGACCTCGCTACAGTTTATAAATGCCGCGTAAAGAAACATGCACAAGGCGGCGCCCACGATGCGCGGGAAGACAGGGTGCTTAAACTTTTAACTAACAGTCCGAAAGAAGCGCGTTGCAGCACTGGCAAGTAAAAAGAGGTAGAGAACGCTTAATTTACTCACATAGCGGTAGACCTTTTCAATGTACCTAGATGAACTGCGGTGAATGCGGTAAGTTGGATTGATTGGCTCAACAGTCGCGCGGAGTGTCAGGTTTCCAGCGACCGCAGCGCCACTTGTGAAGCTGTGGAAAACAAGGCAGAAAGCACACAAGTTGGACGCGCTGTGCTCCCAAACCAGCGAATAAATCGTTGCGCCGCCCACTGCAGCAACACTCACTTGGCTACAACAGTGCCGTAAATGTACTCTTGCGTGGCCATGAAGAATGTGGGCAGTGTGACATTGACTTCAAATCTCATTTGATCTGGAAGAGAACACGAGTCGTGAGTTCAGCGCCTGGACAGCAACGGTCCGTGTGCAGTGACCGTATGAGGTGCAGCATTTGTAAAGATTTAAACGAATTTGTCTACTTACAGTACTCTTCTACAACAAATGTCTTCTCTTCAACTTGGCCCTAAAGGTTAAAAAAAAAAAAAAGAAACAATGGTAGGTTCCGATTGCGAACCAAGACAAAACCTGTTTGCGTGCACAGTTGTCACGCACTAGATGTACCTGAGCAATGACTTGAATTGTCCACTTTCCATAGTCAGGTTGAGGAGACAATGGGTACTCTAGGCTCACGGCACCTGAAGTGAAGTCGACATTTGTCATTGGACAATAACATGGCTGCAAGAGCGCAGACAAAAGAAGAAGAAATCAAAGGAAAGAAGAAAAAATTAAATTATGGGGTTTTACGTGCCAAAACCACTTTCTGATTATGAGGCACGCCGTAGTGGAAGACTCCGGAAATTTCGACCACCTGGGGTTCTTTAACGTGCACCTAAATCTAAATACACGGGTGTTTTCGCATTTCGCCTCCATCGAAATGCGGCCGCCATGGCCAAGATTCGATCCCGCGACCTCGTGGTGTGTGTGTGTGTGTGTGTGTATTTGTGTGTGTGCGTGTGTGTGTGTGTGCGTGTGCGTGTGCGTGTGCGTGTGTGTGTGTGTGTGTGTGGAGGGAATTCACGAAAGCTTACGTTCACACGAACTGTTCGTCACTACCGGGACAATATATTTCAAATTACGATTAAATTGCGCCCGTTTTTACGAACGGCTCTAGCGTATGCGATATGCTTTGTGAACACGGGTCCATATGTGCTCACCAAGATTTGTTCGCCTGGAGAGCCAACGCCGAACAATGGTCCGGTTAGGATTCAGCATGTAAACGTCAATGGCATCCGAGAATGCCTTGAGCTCCGTTGTGACTGGCAGTGCACGAAAATGAACTGAAGCCAAAAAGAAAATACACAAAACACTGAATGAGACCAAAACCAAACAGTATACGCTGCTGACTCGCTGCAAATGACTACTGGACTTACGTCACTCCCCTCTCCCGCAAAACAAGAAGAAAAAGCTTCAGCAAACGCGCTAACTGAAATACTACTATTGATAATAACTCCACCTAGCTCAATATGCCCCATACACACAAGCAGCAAAAACCAACGAAGTTGTTGACTCGGCGTTATATTAAGCAACGCGACTACATAATGGCATATTTGCCAACTTGCCAACGTTAGAATTCCTAAACATACTGTGAACTTGATGAAGGAGGGGGGCAGAAGGCATTTTTTTTTTAAAGTTTCCCTAAGCACACAACTTTAGTGTGATACAAATGCCCTTTATTATCGCTTCTTTACATCTATACGCATCTTCACCGTTGTGCTGATGAACGACTATGTCGGTTCAGTATGTCCAGGATGGACTTGGTAGTATATCACGCATGCGAACAGATGAAACGTTAGGGCCACAGCGCGAATGCTTGTACGGATCGAGCTAACTAAACTCGCAACAGCAGAACCACAAATGTCGACTCACGACGAGACTAAAGGAAACACGCCGCTGAGGAAAACGTTCAGACGATGGACTCACCCGTCTGGCCTTGCTTGTAGAGAGGCCGGTCCGTCTGAATAAATATAGTCATTGAGCGCTGTGAGAATTCAAGTTCAGTCTCGTACGAAAAGGCAGTGCCGCCAATGACGCCGTTGATATTCCCCTCGACCTTGAGTCGGTAGCTGCCTGAGATGCTGGTCGCAGGTACCTGGCGAGAGGAATACAAATCTTCAGTCAGATAGTGAGGAACCCAGTAGGGAAAGCAGACAGGACGCCCGACCTGCTCGCGAGTGGCTCTCCCTGCAAATCCTAAGATTCGCTGAGCATGTGAAGTAGTAAAATTTTGGCGCCTGATACGATTCACCCGAATCGTCTGAACAAGTTTAAAGCTGATCAATCACACAAGTGTATCAGCAGCACTGGCGACAAGTACGACTTCAAAATCGCGTGTCTGCAGTGTTCTAACTTCCCTAATTTACGTCTTTACAACCTTACCCAATCTATACAGCGCTAATTTCCGGGGAAACAGATACACGAGGACGGTGATGGTCGCGAAAAAGAAGCTTATCGTGCTTGAGCAGAGGTCACCACGCGGGAACAGTTCGCCTGTTGCAATGGAGTGCGTGCGCACCTTGAGAAGGATCTCCTCGGGATTTGGAGCCCTGCACTCCTGGCTGTTGTGAGTGACATCGACACCGTCGCGCTGGATCGATGCGACCACGGTGACGGGCTCCGGCATTTGCAGCAGGAGCGTGACCAACACTCGGTACGTCTGACCCGGCCGAACCAACCGGGACGCCACGATCAGATGAGTCCTGCGCGGCAAAATCAGCACGCAAGCCCTCATACTGTTAAGCTGCATGCCCTTTGTTTCTGCAGTCACGTTTCTTTTTTCTTCTCTTTTTTTTGCCACTTCTGGCGTATTAAGTACTAAACTTGAATGATTAATTAAGAGAAATGGTGTGCACACAGTGGAGAAGTAATCAAGATGAATACAAGGACCTCAACTACCCCCTCATTAAAAGTGCTCGAAATTTTCCGGTCACACGCTCTTGACATGGCCCGGACCTCAAGAGCTGGAAACAATTACAGCGAGCAAAAAGTCAGCAAAATGAACGGTTACACTCCTCGCGGGAAAACAAAAGGGGCATCGGTTAGAGCGTGCAAGAATTTAACGTGTACGCGTAACTCCCGTACAGCCGAAATACAACGTCGCAAAATTCATACGCTGCCCATTAAGTCACGATTAAGTTATACTGTATAATTTAGGTACGCTTCCGCAGAGTGAGCAGGCACGTTGTGCCCCTTCCGGTGGCAGTTGAAAGCCTGCTCCTTGCCTTCCCTTTCCTGTCAAGTGTATATATGTTTTCAAACAACAACAACAACAACAACAACAACAATAATAATAATAATAATAAGAAGAAGAAGAAGAAGAAGAAGACCGCTCTTGCAGTGTGAGAAGCCAGATCCGAGGCAAAAACGAAAGACCGGTGGCGCCATCGTACCAGCTCGCCGTGACGTCATTAATGTCGACAGTGTCTCCTCGGGTCCGGTTAATTGTTTGTCAGTAAAGGAGGGGATAATTGCATTCTAATTTAACCAATGAACCAAGCTCTGTCATGTCTCGAGAACTGTCCTAGCGCCAAAACTGCTCACATACGGCAAAGTGCTCGCGAATATGTAACCTCGCCCTGAAGTACTGGCGTTAGAGTTTACGGCGCGAAATTTAGGAAGGGAAAGCTTGGCCCTGATTTTTTCCAACAGTGACGAACACTTTTTCCAGCTATGCGAATTAAAATAGAGCCTTGAAAGAATCCTTTACCAGTCGCAATTGATTAGGCGTTGCTCTTTAAGCTGATTAATTAAGACTAATTATGTAATTAGGCAGAATGCAAAAAAATAATATGAGTATTCCCAAGTGACGGCAAACAGCATTACCTTGGTTCTGCCCAGCTACGTGGCATTTGTATATATTTAAATCTTGGGTGCATGATAGTTGGGACACCCTGTATATGCGTGAGCAATTCCAGTGCCTTCCTGCTCGTTTTACGAACGCTAGCATTATGGGAACACAAGAACATTTTGGTGATCCCAAGCACTGTGGGAATATATATTATGCGAACCATTTTGCAGGTACTTGGCTATCCAGCATTGTTTGGGCTTCCTCAAACCGTTACCAAATGAACCAATGTGTTTGTGCAAATTGAGTAATTGTGTGTGTAGGCCGCGAGCGTACTTTTGCGTGTACAATCACACGTACTTATGGCTATGTCATGTGGCGCATGTTAAAACAACAATGGCATTTGAACTCCAGCGGCGAAATGTTGTAACATGATTAACTTGGGCGATCATGAGGTTGGTAACTGTGAAGCAGTTTCTACTTAGCGTAAACTGCTACTAGGAAGGCGCTGGGGAAAGTGGGCCGGTTCCGGGGACAGTAAAGTCTATAACAAGGCCCCTCAAAGCACGAGCTGTCACAAGGAAAGACGACGAGAAAGGGCCACGTGCGCACACGACGAGTGTTTTAAAATGCTAGCTGCCTCTGGAACGAGATAAGAACGCGTGCGACCCGAGTGCACTCTGATAATTACCACGAAAGAAGAAAATAAAAAGGATCGTGGCCAAGTGGCTAGTGACCGGACTACTGTGCTCCACGACAGACTCGACTACCCTGTTGGCCACACACTAGTTTTTTTTTCTTCATCAAAGCGAGGCAAGACAAAAACCCACTCACCCTGCCACCTATTTACCTACCTACAAGAAAAAAAAAGAAAGAGAGAGAGATAACTAGGTTTTTAATCTACGAAAGATGGCACTTTACAACAATTAAATTCTGGGTTTTACGAGCCAAAACCACGATCTGATTATGAGGCACACGCCGTAGATGGGGATTGCGGATTAATGTTGACCTTTTGGGGTTCCTTAATGTGCACCAAATGCGCAGTACACGCGCATCCTTGCACTTTGTCCCTATTGAAAGGCGGCCGCCGTGGGTGGAGTCGAACCCGCAACTTCGTTCTTAGCAGACCAACACCGTAGCCACGAAACTACCACGGCAGGTGGACGGCGCTTTTGTGTAGTGAAAAAATCTTACTTAGAACTGGAAACAGTGAAGAGGGGGCCGATCCCAGGTGAAATGAAACCTCATGATGGTGCCAAGGCTTCTACAAGTGAACGCATCTTCGTGAGGTCTTGACGAAGACAAGTGGCTGCTCGTCAAAAACCATCGTACCTCTAAAGTGTCTTTCTTTTTTTAATCCACACCAAACTTTTTAAAAATGCCTGTGATATAGCACAATTCTAGTCCTTGATCTAAATTACTCGATGAGGCGGCCGCTACTTCTACGAGAAATTAAAATGCTCATTTGAATAATTAACATAACTGCGATAATTATGATAGCTTTGTCAAGCTGCTTAATAAGCAACTTTTCTTTTTTTGCTCACCCCCTTTGTTCTGTACTTTCAGAGCACAAAATACACTATTTGTCAGAGTATTTGTCTAAACCTTTTTATTTAATTATTCAACGGCACATATTTTGATCTACGAATTGTAGCTGGTGAGTTCACTAGGCCTATCCGCTTGGAACGAATTCTCAGGACTGCACCAGTTTCGAGAGAGTAATTTTATTGCGAAAGCAATTGTATGGACAATCCAGGCGCATTTTGCCGTCGTCGCCGCCGTGATGTTCCGTATAAATTTCATGGGCGATAACATCATCGCCGCGCGCCGTATGCTGTATGTGCGAGTGAAAGCGTGCGAAGGTGAGCCGACGATCGCAGCTCAATCTCGCGCGCTCAAGGCGGGAAAGCGGGGAGGAAGCGCGCCGCCTTCCGTCGCGCCCACGGAACAGGGAAGAGGGTAGGCAGGGGATCGTTGTACATCGGCAGCAACGCACGGCCAGGTGGGCTTCATCTTGAAGGCGATCTGCTTTGGGTTTAGAGACTAGGTTGGCCGACAGCTCGTGGCTTTGCGTGTGCTGTGTTCCTATCGCTCACTTTGCGTTGAAGCAATAGACAGCACGAAGGTCACTTCGCTCGCTGATGCAGCCGCGCTTCATCGCTGCCTCATCGAGTAATTTAGATCAGGGGGTCAAATTGGGCTATCTGAAGGCAATTTTGTTTAACTTTGGTGCAGCTAAAAAAAGACATCCTGTATAAGCACTGAGTTCCCTACAAAAATCAGCAGAGGGAAGAACACTTTCAACACAGTTGAAAGGGAGCAAGCATGGCGTCAGCATGGGAATGATGGGTAGTGCCTGAAATTCCATGCTTCTAGCTTTAAACGGCTTCGTGAGTTTTCAAATTGATATTTCTAGAAAGTATTGCGACATATTCGCAGTGATTACTCAGGTGCGCCGAAACTTATTGCCTTCGTGCGTATAGGAAATTATGACTTCTTAGAAATTTAGGAAGTTAAACCGCAATAAGTAAGACCACGTGAACGTCTGCAGTCACAAACATGAAGATTAGACAAATACATGTATACTATCCATCATTCTCGGGAAACCTGAATGATCGTAGTATCAGAGCACCCTCCAGCAATTTTTCCAGAAGACTGTATGCCTATACGTAAAGTTCCCACGTTAGCTAGAAGTTTTCAAAACACGCTGGCTCTACACTGTCGTTATTGTCGCCGGCAATCATCTACAGGTTCCCTTGGATGGCGTTTAAGATTTAAAAGCTTATGTAACCTAGTACGTGCACTTTAAGGTTTACGCTAAAAACGGAGAAACCTGTCAGATCGCAAATTGAACGCCACGCTGTCACCGTGCGAAGCAGCACCAAACAGCTGTCGAACTATTCCTGTTGGCGATATACGAAAAACCGACAAATCGCAGATTGCTGATGATAAAAGTTAGCAAGAATGTGTGGCTACCTTCTGTCGAGCCGCGGAAAACCAAACAAAGAAGCATCAGCAAACAACAAACCGCAGTAGGCATGCAACTCGGCGCACTTACGGCTGCTGGTGGTGAATTGGCACGCTGTCGATCCTGTTGTCCGTGTAGCCAGCGTACTGCGCGGACGACAGCGACAGCAGCGCCACCAGCAGCGATGTCACCGCCGCCGCCAGCATGGTCGCCCTGCGAAGAGTCGAGAGACGGGGGCGTCATTTTATACGCGGCGGTTGTCTCTCGCGCACACGCGCGAGACTTCCGCACGCGTGAACGAACAGTGCGGCTCGCGTTGGCACACTACGAGCGGTTTTGCTCAAACAATGAATGCGGTAAGCCTTGCCCCGGCCTGAAACGAAGAAAAGTACAGTTTCCTACTAACATTACTAGATGAAACTCAGGCGCTGGGTCGTTCACTTAACATGGTAATGATGGTTAGTACAGGCGTTGTCTGACCTACGTGCTTGCGGCTTCAGGTGTTTTGTGGCTTTGTTTGCGAAACTTTATCTACCTTCATTAGCCTAAATTTCGAATAATCCTAGTTTTCTAAGCGCAGAAGGCAATAGGGTTCTCCGCACATGCACAATAATATTTAGTTGTTGCATTTATAACGCAATATTTTGTTGAAAATGACCAATTTCCAAAAGTCACGAAGCCGCTTGAAGGCAGAAGAACGAAGTTAAATCCATAGCACCTACCATCATTCGCATACGGGCTGAACCACCATGCTTGCAGCTCCCATAGACGCTAAGTGCCAGAGTTCCCCTCTAATCATTTTTGTAGGAAACTCTATGGAAGAAACCCCGGTCTCGTGTCTTTTCGTGCAGTGAACTTTATCGAGAAAGAAGTGCGAGGTTTCGTGCTTTCCAAATACAGAAGCACGGGTCAATCATCAGTAGATATATGTTTGTTCTAATTTTGGGGCAAGTAATGACAAAATTTGTTTGCAATATGCTTCAAAAAAGTGTCGCAAAACCGCAAGCTTCCGGTTAAGAAAACAGTTAAAATCACCAGCAAGAACATTTACAGGAAATGGCCTGAATGAGTATTAGCAATTGTTAAAGGTGGCCGAACAAACGGAGGTGACGGTTGTTTTTCGCGCTCTGTCCGTACGTGTTCAGCGTTCTTGTTTTGTTTTCTGAATCATTTAAGTCCTGACATTGCTACATTGCACCAGCATTTACTGCTGCGTGCGTGGAACGTGGAAGTTTACATAGCAAGCAAAAGAAGTTGAGGCTTACAACATAATCATACCTGCCAACCCGTGACCATTAAAGTTGGCAAGAATCCTGCACACATGACAAAATGCGGGGAATCGGAATCGGGGCGGGTGCGGACATCAATAATTTTGTTTATAGCTTGGCCTGAGCACATACCTTTTGTGGGATACATATGCATTTTATTCCGCAATTATTTACATTTAGACGCAGCTCACAAGCTGTGGCAAACTTAGAACAGCAGATACTGAGAGGCGACACATTGTTCTTCTAAGTGACTTTTCCGGCGATACCACTGTTGTGTCTGCTTCAGGAGCTTGGCCGAATAAATTAGATAGAAGGGAGTGACCAGTGAGCTGATGAGCCGGGTCTATCTTTAGTTTCACCATACTGATACCTGCCAAATGTATAAAGTGGCGAATGATAGTGAGGTAAAAGCCGCCTTAAATACGGCAGCTTGACTAGCTCCACTAACCCATCTGGCATATAGTATGGCGTCTCGCATTACCACAAAAGGGCGAAACATGTACCATCATAATTTACGTACCACCCCGCCATATATATACGTACTCCACCTACGCTCGGCAAGCGCCATTAAAATTTGCTGGTGGCGAATAGCGATACTCGCAGGTGCGAATTTCAGAGTATAGAACATTACAAGCAGTAAAAAGGAACAACAAGCAAACACGGAATAGTCTAAAAGTTACCATTACCATACAGAATACAGTCACTGCGGTCTCCTGCTACGGGTGGTATCCGGTAAATTTTACTCCTTACATGCGCCACGACACGTCGAAATAACGACAACGCAGATGCACAGAGAAACCTCCTCGAGAACGCCGGTCAAGAGTTCGACAAGTTCGAAATACAGGCAATGTCGTATGCGTACACAGTCGAAGCATTGCACCCGAAATAGGCGCGTACATGCGAGCGCCGTTCCACGAAACGCTCGCAAAAGTTCCGGTCGAGCAGCGAACACAGGCACGCGGCGGCGCACAGGCATTCAGGCTTGCAGATCTCGCAGCTATGCCGCATGTTTCCGCAACGAAATTGCAACCCCGAAATTTGCTTTAAAAAAATGCTCTGGCTTTGAGGAGCTGTCAACTGGAACGCCAATGTACTTCGCAGCGCGCATCATCTTAAGGTCGGACATCTCGGAAATGAATTCTTCTAAGCAGACACGACATCCCTACGGCTTCAATTTGATGCATATGCGCAATCACCTAAAACATTTGCCCTTAACATGGTGCAAGAAAGAATGTAGAGGGCATTACTGTTTCACTTCTGTTAATATTCTGATCGGCTTATATAGAAGAAAAAGAAAACAACCTTTTTCTTTCTTCAGGTTTTGAACGCTCCAATTTCAGGTAACTGCCACAAATTCCGAGTAAAAACTAGCAGGCCTTTGTAAACCCCAACCCCAAAACTGTCTAGAAGTAATAATCTAGTTACTGCAATTTCGGAATCTCCACGCGCTTTCTTTACAAATCCACGGCAAAATATAAAAGTTGCGTTCACCGCGCTTATTACAAACATTATCCAAACGTCGGCAATCTACCGTGTAAGCAAGCGGACATCGATTCCCGCCCGACACGTAACCACAGAAATCTCTGCACAGCGAAAAGACACAGGTCACACAGCGTGGTGCGATGACGAAAGCGAGTGCGGAAGGAAGACGCGAGCTCGCAAAGCCGCCTAAGAAGCCGCACGGCGACGCGCCCGCAGCCCCGGTTCCGAACTCCGCGAGCTCGCGCGAGACCATCGTCGGGAGACGTTCCCGAGGACGACCGTCCGCCCACCAGACACACGATGCAGCCGCGGCGACGTGTAGGCAAATAGCACGTCCCCTCGAATTCGTCGCCGCTCGCCACCGAGCAGGGGGACTCCAAGCGGGACACGCGCAATTTACGAGATAACGCGGCCACGAAGAAGGAAGGCACGGGCGCAGGCGACCTCACTAAAAACGGCGGCGCGCATATAAACGGCGCGATCGACGACGCAGGAACGGCGAGGAGCGGAGGCGCGCTGCCGTAAACGTCGACCCTGCTGCCCCGTGGCCAAAGTTCCGTGAAACGGATGACGATTTACAGCGTGGAAGGCGGTGCGTCGCTGAGGACGCGCAAGAAACGGTGGTCCGCAGGATAAAACGGCGCGTAAAACCGGTGTGCCGTACTAGAAGCATAGGCCGTGCGCTCAGAGCCGAAGGATTCCGAACGGCGCTCTACGCGCCAGAAGGAGGCATTTCAATTAAGATAATGCCCGGGTAAACAGCGAGACGCACGCACAGCGATCTTTCCTTGCGAGTGGTGTTTACGATTCCTCGCGAACTTTAAGAGGCCCATCGGCGAAACGGCCGTCGCGATCAATAGATGTCAAACGGCTGGCACGGACACACGGAGCTGCTATATCATCCAGGAAGAAAAAAAAAAAAGAAAAAGAAAACAGAAACGAAAAGGAGGAGGGTGGTCAGTGACGGCGCGCATGACAAGAAAAAAGATTGAAAGAAAAAATGACAGACGGATTGGGGAGTGGGCAGCGAACGCGACTCGGAACGAGAGAGAAATATATCCGACAATTCGTTTTGCACGGCAAAAAAATTACCGACCCCATCTTTTCTCCGTTTTGCTGCGGGTCTACTGCTGTTCTTCAACCACCGTGGCCCTTTTGTAGGTCAGCGCTGCGCTTTCAGGTGTCGCCGCCGCAGCGCCGATGATGGTTGTTGTGTCACGACATAATCCCGCGGCATAATTTAGTGTTTTTGACTCATTTTTGCAGGCAGAAACGCAACCCGCAATGTTTTTCTTATTTTTATCATTACATTATTCTCATTATTAAATATATTACACTGCAGAGATCTCCCACAAGGTTGATGTGTTCTCTATTCTTTAACACAGCAAGCTTCTGCTCGCTCACGGCTGAAGTTACATGCCAGGCATTTTGAAAGTGAAATCTACCATTCCAGTTAAAAAGAAAAACAAAAACAAAAGGAGAGCGAGTGAATGATTGAGTGAGTGAGAGAGAGAGAGAGATAGAGAGAGAGAGAACTTCAGCGTTCCAACGACAGAAGACACGCTCGCCGTCTCTTTGTTCCTATGTCCCGCGGAAACAATAGGTCGGCAGCATATTGAGATTAAAGACCACATCAAGGGGGCAAGATCCCGGGTAATACTGTATTGCTTAGTAGAACGGTGCACGGGCCGCAGTTAACAAGCTCGTTGGTGCGATTTAAATATTGCATTACAACCCCGGAACGGCCGGAGCACGATGCTGAATGAAGCGGACCACAGTACAACTCGACTCAGCACAGTCCAATACGGCAGGCCTAGGGCCTCACCTTGGAATGTCCGAACAATGCTGCTCCATCGATTACCGAATATATATACATATATATATATATATATATATTCATGCCCATGGAAGCTCCTGGAACATGTCATTCCGAACCAACTTCAACCTTACCTAGAATCCAGCGACTTCCTTCCCGAAACAATGTTCGGATTCCGGCCCCACCTTTCTACCCACGACATCCTTCTTTAGCTGAAGGAACAAGTCCTTGAACACCTCGCACTACACAACACCGTAGCAATTCTAGCAGTCGACCTCAAAGACACTTTCGGCAATGTGGCTCACCATACCATCCTTACAAACCTACGTCTCACGAACTGTGGTCGTAATACTTACAATTACATACGCGCCTTTCTAAGCAACCGCACGGCCACAATAGGCAGCATTGGCTCACTCAGAACCCCGACGTTACCTACCCGGAACAATGGAAACCCACAAGGTGCTGTTCTATCACCCACCCTTTTCAAGATTGCCATGATGAAATTACCTGACAAACTCAACGCAACACCAGGAATCAGGCATGCAATATACGCCGATGATATCACTATCTGGACCACCACTGGTTCCGAAGGAGAGAAACAAGACGCCCTCCAACAAGCGACCGACGTCGTCCAGCAATATGCAAGAACAAGCGGTCTCCGCCCCGAGAAGTCGGAACTATTAGTCGTTCGACAGAAATGACGAAGAAAACTAAATGAAATACCCCACATCACCCTCACCCTCGACGCTAAAGAAATACCCTCAGTAAACCCCGTCCGCATCCTCAGCCTTCACATACAAGAGGACGGCGGAGGTGAATACGCCATCCAACGTCTCAAGCAGACCACCTTCCAAATAATGCGAATGGTCCGCCGCATCAGCATCAAACAATACCGACTGAAAGAAGACATAAATCACAGCTCCTCAGGCCCTGATAATCAGCCACATCGCCTACGCCTGCCCCGTACCTACCTCTCTCTCCCAAATAGAAAGATCAAATAGACATACTTCTGCGGAAAGCATACAGGCAAGCGCTCGGCCTACCACCGGGAACAGCCACACTAAAGCTCGAAGCGCTAGGAGTCCATAACACAATAAGAGAAATCATAGACGCCCACCTCACAAGCCAACGAGAACGCCTAGCCCTCACACCAACAGGAGGAACAGTCCTAGCGCGCCTAGGCTACCCCACAGACGGCAAAAGCCACGAACAAGAAATCCATCTAGCCCCCAACATCCGGGAGAACATCAAGGTAGCCCCTATCCCCAGAAGCATGCACCCGGAACATCATGCCGGTTGTCGCCAAGCTCGCGCAATGACACTGCAGACAAGATAGGACAGTCTCCCCACCACACTATACACAGATGCCACGCAGCGCCCCTAAAAAGCAGCCATGACGGCCCACGTTGTCGACCATAACCTTTAAGAGGTGGTCTCGATGACGGTCCGCACTGCCAGCGCCCTCGAAGCGGAGCGGACAGCCATCGCCTTGGCCATAACCTCTATCTAGTCTAACCAACGAGCACGTCACAATTATTACTGATTCCCAGGCAGCTTGCGGTAGCTACGCGAGAGGCAGAATATCTTCCATCGCCCACCGACTCCTCAAACAAGCCTCCCAATTCCCGGACGTTGAAATAGTATGGACTCCAGGATACGAGTCCCTCCGTGGAGATCAGCGTGCGCACGCTGTAGCCCTAACTCATGCCTCCCGGGCGCCACAAGAGAGGGATACAGTCGCATCTATGGAGCTCGTACCTTTACAATACAACGTCACACTACAACACCAGAGGTTGAACAGACGACAATACCTACCTCCACACAAAATCCTCTCGCACGAAGACGCCGTAGCATGGCGACAATTACAAACCAACACATACCCCCTTTTAAGCAAACTACCTGCAATACACCCTATACACTATACTCATACAAATGTCCCCTTTGTAACGACTACGCCTCCCAATATCACACCACATGGGGCGTGCCCCAACGTAAAGGCAGCTCCGCAAATACCCAACCCCACACCCGAGCAGTGGGAGGCCGTGCTGACTAGCTCGGACCCTCGTGACCAGCAGCAATTAGTGCTGCGGGCCCTGGACTGAGGACGCCTCCCCGCACAAGCAATAAGACATCTGCTTGTGCTTTCTTTTATTAATGTTTTTCCTCCTCCTCCTCCTCCAACGCTCAAGGCTGAAGTTGGTTTCGTTGGTTTTGGCTCAGACAAGAGTCAAGATTGCATAACGAAACCTTCGACCAATGCTTGTTTGGGAGTGGGCGAATGGAAACATGAAAACTTTGCATGCGGCCGTCCGATACAACGCAAAGCTGAAGCTCGTCGGAAATGTCCAACTTAACAGTCGGTGCTGAGCAGACATCACGAACAAAACGAGAAAAGAGGATACACATTGGCGCTCAAATGTTGCTGTGTCATCCTTCGAACCGGCGCTGTTGTGCGTCGGCACCGCAAAGGAGGAAGAGAACAAAAAGCCGTCGACGTTGATGTCCACGGTTTAAGCTTTCTTTTTCTTATTGGGATTACACCAATGTTTTTTTCTTCTCGAAAATAAATAAAAATATGCATATTAACATTCTTATCAGCAAAGTACTTAAGTACCGTGGATATTTGCCATGCAATAAGCTGCTGCTGCTCATGATGATAACCTTAAAGGCAGCGACACCAACCCACCCATGGGAGCTTCGCCAAGAGTGGGCCGGTTACCTACGTCGACACCTAACGTAACCGCTGCGGCTTCCTCCACGCCCACATCATCAAAAATGCCGCCCTACTACAGCAAACAGGAAGCATTCTGCGAAACCACTGCCACAGAGGATAAGCGCGAACGCCATACGGTCAGGCTATAATCAAAGTCCTTGTCAGTTTCGTGTCCGCCTTCGTTATAATAGTGTAACGCCCACCACGAAATCGGGCACACTGCGCTGAGCGCGATGCGAAGCGGCCGCGAGAGCCAGGACAGGCGTTGCTGTCTTCTGTACACGCAGATTGTCGTTCCCGTTTACAGGAACGTCGCTCACGTGGGAAAATCTGCAGCCTGTCTTCGCGAAGATTCGGTGCAATTTACGCAATCACTTATGCGTTTTCCTCCTCCACGCCAAAACTGTCCTTTATGAGCGAGAAAAACCAAATGCCGTAGTTCGGCCAAGGCTATCGCGCTGGCTTGGCCAGAGGGCATTTCGCGCCCGCCGATATAACATTCGAGATGATGTCACAGCGAACGTTCATAGCTGCGAGGAACCGGACTGCGTTTGCATTCGAGTTGCCACGCGCATAAGTCATTCGATCCCGGAAATCGATAGCGTTCTGCGTGGACATTAACTTGCTTGGACATCACCTACGCACCCACGCGTTCTTCTCCGCCCGTCCGACGCTCGCACCGTGTCCGCTGAGCACGAGCAGAGTGCGAGCAAGCGGGAACCGCGCACGTCAAAGTCGGCGGGCCTCCTCTCCATGGCGTGAGGCGACGAGGAGGGATGCGCGCGCCGATAGAACCACTCTGCTCGCAGGACTGTGCACGGTGTTCGCGTTCGCCTTTCACCCCGTTACCTCGCAGCCAGTGCACTAATTCGGGCTTCCATTGGATTGTGCCTTTAATGCCCGCTGCGGTCCTTCGCAATCTCACGCCGTCTCCATGTGGCGCCGGGGTAAAAGCTAGGACGTTATTGAAATGACAGCCACAGCTGGTTAGTACGACCTGTCGACCACATCTTGCTTGCAGACTAATCGCCGAAAAGGGGAAGATAATAATAATAATAATAATAATAATAATAATAATAATAATAATAATAATAATAATAATAATAATAATAATAACAATAATAATAATAATAATAATAATAATAATAATAATGATGATTATTATTATTATCTATGCGTACACTTCGAGCGGTGGGAATCGGATTAAGTCGAAGCTTTCCTTGGTGTTTGGGAGCAACGCTGTACTTGTTTAGTGACTATTTGCAAGTACAGACCACACGACGAACTTTGAACACCTTATCAGCGGAAGACGGCCTTGATCAATCTAAATTTGTACCGCTCCAAGATCGCAGACACATTGGACAGAAACCAGTGAGTACCGCACACGTTACACACCCAACCGAAGTCATCTTGCACGACGTGTCTTCTAAAGTATACCTCTTTGCACCTATAAACGAGAGGGTCCGGTCGTTTATAAGGAATTCTCTTTCAACGACCTGAAGAGCGTGCCGACGAGTCAGACCGTGCTAAAATCGCCGGGCTAGACGAAGGGATTTGTGGCTCAATGCGATGCGAGCGAGCGAGCCAAGCATGGGCGTCGTACTGTGCCAAAAGGGAGAGAGCCACGAGGAACACCACGTCGTTTACGCGAGTCGGAAACTTACTAGTCGAGAACAGGCGTACAGCGTTACTGAGAAAGAATGCGCATGTCTCATATGGGCTGTTCCAAAATTGTCGTGCTACCTTGCGGGCTCGAGGTTCGTCATTGAAACGGATCATTGTCCTCTCAAATGGTTGCAGAGACAGGCTTCGTAAACGGCCGTCACCTGCGCTGGAGTCTCGCTTTGCAGCAATGGTTTTTTTTTTTTTTGAGATACGCTATAAAAAGGGGACTCTCAATGGCAATGCCGATGGCTTAGCCCCTAGACCGAGAATCAGCCTCAAACGTTTCATGAAACTTGTGTTTTCTTTGTTTTTGTTTCTTTCCTGACGTAGGATTAGAAGGGTCTTATTTTGGTTTACGCAGTTGAGTCATGCCTTGTGAAGCGTATAACAAGTTCATGTATGTATTTTGTGCTGCTGTAAGATCTATAAAACTGTCACTTCTGAGTGGGAAATATGCCTGGCGGAGCTCAGCGAGAATTTGTCTCGCACTTGCCGTATGAGCGGCTGAGTCTCGGTGTAGTTCTGCAAACGCGTGCTATGAACGGGAAACTGTTGCAGACCCTTCCGAGGCATCTAGACTCGGACCGAGATGTTGAGCGACGTGGGAAAACGCCCACAGCGTTTTGTGCTCCAGAGAGCTGCGCGACAACCGACGATGACTACAAACACCGATCTGTGCCATCCCTCTGGCCAGCGGGTGTCGTCCCCTTCCCATCAGGATCTTAAGGTCCTTCGACGGCGGGGCAGTTTGTTACGGTTCACTGTGTGCGGCAATGAATGGAAGGGATGCCAAACGCCTGAGACACGACCTGCATAATCATCACGCTCGTCAACATGAAAATACTTGTTCGTTGGGTGTGTCCGACGGGATTAAGCACCAGTGCAAATCCTACTCTCTTTTGTCCTACGTTCAACCCCTCTACGCCAGGGAACGGTTTCTCTCCGTATTCCTCTGTGGTCTAACCCGACGTGACCTACGTTCTCCCCCTCTACGCCAGGTAACTGTTTCTCTCCGTATTCCCCTTTGTGGGTTGACCCAACGTGTCCTGACAACTCTACCAGGGAGCAAGAGAGAATGAGGTTGCCCGGATGTTGGAGGGTATAAGAAAAAGAGCGAGCCGTAACGTGGAGACAGGTCTTCTCTGCCTTTGCGTGCAGGAACACGCACGCCGAACGTTCCTGTGTGGTTTTTGTTTTCTTTTTTGGAGCGCACTGCTCACCCGTAACGATGTATTAAGCTTCTGTTACTTGTTTTTTACATCATCTCGACTTCCTTGCCGAACCCTCTCCGATAGTCAATCTTGTTCGAGCTCCAAGCAGACGCTGTTGAAAGTCGCCGGAACCCCGTCCTCGTAACAACACGTGGCGGCCTTAACAACTGGCTGACAGCGGCGGGATACGCTACCCTGTGTCATAACAGTGTTTACGAGTCAACACACGCTCGCATTCTAAACGGCGCTTCACTGCACTTCGAAGGCGTTGTGCTCCGCACGACATTTGCGAGCCTGTCTTCTCTGCACTCTTCGACACCATGTTGTGTTGAACTTGCGTCTGCGCTAGGTGCAGGAGCCTCTATCTGCCCGGGCCGCGTCGGTTTGCACTTTTTCCGAGACCGGCCCTTCCCAAGACATCCGTTATAGCATCCGCCAAGTGCTGGGATGTCGTGAATCAACCGAGCCCATCCTGCATCTACCACTACCACATCGCCAATGAGGACAGTTCGAATCCTATAACGTTTCGTAACCCATCGTGGAAGACCGCAGCCACCATCCGCAAAGTGGGGGAAGGAGGCAAAGAAAGAAGACGCTTAGATCTTGTCATGTCGTTATCGTCGACATCCAATGTCATTTTGTGATTTACGGGACTACAAACCCCTCACGCCTACGTAGTCTACAGGCGGAATTGTACATAAGACGAAAGTTGCTGGAGAATGGTACCATGTACCTACTGTTTGCGGCGAAGTCCGTGCATGACGTTATATATATATATATATATATATTACCTTCGTCCAAAACCTGTCAGCACAGATGTTTCAACATTTTTTGCCGCGCGCACGTTGACACAGTGCTTCTCATCGCGAGTGACGTTGGCTCTTTCGCGGCTTGCACCAGCCGCACACGAAATGCCGGGTGAGCCCGCATAGCTCGACCCCCTAAAGCAGCATGCCGTGAACATGCAAAGCAGCGTCTGCAGGTTCCTCGGTGCACTACCAGCATAGGAAGAATGCGTAGCCTTTTCTCGGCCTTCTGTTATATGGCGGATGAGGAAACTATAAAGTCAGGTGCCGCAGGCACTTTTCCCTTTCGATATTCATACTGTCTCTGAACGACTGCGACTCACAAGGCCTGCGATGTACACTGGTCCCCGGGGGCGTTCCGTGATAGCAGCCACTTTATACGTTGGGAAACAAAGTTCCAAGACCGGCTGTTCCGGAATACACAGCCGGACGCCTGGACCCCCCGCGCGTAGAGAAGCCGCCTGGCATGCAGCCGCGGCCGTTTATAGAGACACTCGAGCGTGCAAGCGCCCGGAAGCCGCACGCCGCGTCCTGTATACAGCCTGGTGAAGTTTCGCAGGGGCCGAAGTGTGCCAACAGAAGTGCGTGCGTGCAACAGACCGCCCCACTGTCCAGGCTGCACGCAGCTAACCCGCCGCGCGACCTCGCCGAAGCCGTTTTCGGTGGGTCGCGGCATTAAATAAAGTACTGTCAGAGTAGAGCCCGGCGCACAGTCGGAACGCAGCCGCTTTCAACAACCGTGGTGGCTCCAAGACAATAACAAGGAAATCGCGAACTTTATTGCTTTTTTTCTATGATCCTGTCTCAGGTGGTAAGGCAGATCGCGAGGGTCTGCCTTTCCACGCGCGCGTTATGCGCAGCCGCTTCACGGGCTCGAAGACGATCTCCGTCAAATCAGTATATAGGCACGACGTACGATCATGCTGCCGCCGATTATATAACACATGTGACCAGCGTGTCATACATCCGCTGACATGGAGAGCATAATTTATCAAGGAAAGAAAAAACTAAGATTTGTTTGCCCTATATGGACCTACACTGTGTAAGCTTGTTTTCTGTTGTTGGGCGGGTGGAGGGGTGGGGGGGGGGGGGAGTTGAGGGAGGTTTACCTTGCTTCTGATAACAGTAATCGTCATCAATCTTGCGTGCATTTTTAAAGATTTTTCTTAACACTGCGCGGTCGTGATGGAACAACATGCCTGTATCAGCGTGACATTGCGTTCCTGACAAGAAAGTAGCCAGCGTAAATTGCTAAATAAACAAAAGAAGTGTACGCAAGAGTGATGACGAACATTATTTGCGGACAAAGTCATTAAGCCCCACAGGGTGTCAAAAAAACTGAGTGTATACACTTGCGAACCCGTGAACTACAGACGACAGGAGGTCTAACATGTTTATTTCATTTTTGGGCACGTTGACCACGTCCTGTCGGCACCACAAACGAGCACACACATCACAAGTGACATCACGATTCTTCTCAACGCAGGTTCGGTCGCCTCTTCTTTTTCGCCAGAGGCGCCTCCACGCGGCGCCATCGTCGCCAGAACTTTCTGAGCGTTCCTACTGAACGTCGATATAACAGGCTTTCGATCACTTTATAAAGCAAGAAGAGAGAGAAAAAGTCGCAGTTTCGCCCGAAAGGCGAGGCATCAATTGCGATAGCAAATTAGTAGACAGCTGTAAGAAGTGAGGATAGTAGTTTTATCGGCCATATAAACGTATAAGCATTTGCTTACTAGCTAAATTAACAAGCATGATGTCACGTGCACACAAGCAAACATGAACTTGCTCTCAAAAGGCTGGAGTGAGGTAGCGTGGCAGCAGCAGCGAGCGCTTCACCTTCGTGCCGCCTCTCGCTCTAACGCGAACTAAGCGGTGAAAACACAGCGCACATGAATCTTTCAGCACTCGGCGTACCGTCCCTTTCGCAGATCGCTTTCAAGATAGGATCCGCGCGGCCGCGCCACACGCAGCAGCCGCCGGAATAAACGCCCCCCCCCCCCTTCCCTTCCGTTCCCTCCCCTCGTCCCGGCGTCTTGCGCGCGACGAAATCCGGCGCGCTTCCTCCCCGCATTCCTCCCTGGCGCTCGCGAGATCGAGGCGCCATCGTCGGCTCACCGTTGCCCGCATTCACTCGAACATCAGCATACGGCGGTTATGCCCACGGACTTTATGCTGAACATCACGGCGACGCCGACGGCAGAAATTTGCCTGGAGTGTACTTATAATTGTTATCGCAGTAAAAAAAACGCTCATAAGAATTCCCTCGGCAGGCCCCATGTCTGGTACATGAAACTCATTTCTTCAGCGAGGAGGTGCACATCAGTGACCGGCAATCGCGGTCGGTCTGGATACGAGTGGCAGAGCAGCCGGCCGAGCGAAGCGCCCCGCAGACCGTGGGAGGCGTGTGGCAGAAGCGCGCGCGCGCCCACCAGTGTGCGACGCCGCGGCGAACGGGCGCAAATCGCGAACCGTCGGCGCCCATTCAGCGGCCTGCTGCCGCTAGACCGATAGCGCATATCGCGGTTTCTCCGTCGCCGGTCGAGCGCCGGCTTGCGGACACCTCGCCCTTCGTGACCTTCACTCGCACCGACTACACAGTCCACAAAGGGAGCTCACGCGCAGCGCTGCACTGGGCCGTGGCAAGCATTGTGACGGGCTGCGCATATCACCATAAATAAAGGCGCACGATGGACAGTATTACGCAACCTATTCACTGAATGGAATGAAGGCACACGCCCACGCGGTAGAGTGTGTATTATAGCGAGAAACACGGGCGACCTGCAGACGCCACAGGCGCGCGCATTAAACCCTACAAGAAACAGTGTGCAAGGTATACAGCTTAAACGTCGTTAGACTTACCCAAATACCCCGTCGAGAATTGCGCTCGGCCAGATGCGCACAACAGGTCAGCAGTGACTTCGAGAGAGATGGATGCTCGCCATAGCGGGCGAAAAGCACTCCGCAAACTTCGCCTCATGCTCTTGCTACACTTGCACTTGGTCGGTCACCCGAATACTATACTGTATATACAATACACCTTGCCGAGAGAGAGAGAGAGAGAGAGCGGAAGGAAAGACAGCGTTAGCCCGTGTAAGCACGTGAAGAAAAGTTAGCAAGTGTAAGTACCGGCAGGCTACCTTGTGCTGGGGAAAGGGGTAAAGGGAATAAAAGGTGAAAGGAACAAAAAAGATAATGTAAGAAAAATTCGCACAATAACGAGATGCTACGCGCCACGTTTGGCGGGTCGAGTGTTGTTTGTTGGTTCACTGGTGACTGTCGCCGTCACGGACCAATAGGAGCAAGAACCTGTTGGAAAAGGATGTTCTACGGCGTTTCCTCACGGACTCCGGTAACAGGCACGCCATGGTTTTGCGACAGCCATACGGCTGCCTGCGTTAGTGTGGCGAGAGGTCACAGAAGGCGGTGAAGTATCAGCGCCACTTGGCCGTCCGTCTCCATACAAACCACAAGAATGACCGCAAGTTAAACTGTATTGTCCTGCTGCGGAAAGAAGAGGCACAGAATGCGCCTCTCAATACGCGCGGCTTGAGTGCACAATAGATTGTGTAATGACGTTTTACTTGTCCACGCGATAAGAAACTGGGGCGGTAGTCACGAAAGCCTCCTACGCTAGAATTGCTCGTAAAAGAAAATTCCTGCCAATCCTGATACTACACATACCATTAGCGAATGCAAGCGGCCAATAGCAAACAGCACTTACGAACGACAAGCTTTGTGAATTGGGCACCTGTAGACTTGAATGGAGCCAGTGCAGGGGTAAATAAAAGATATTCGCACGAAGTGAGGAGGTCGGTATGACGCAAACAACGGCGTATGAAACTACCATCATAGCGCAACAGTATTTCACCAATGAAGGTCCAAAAATCAGATTCGATCAAGGCGCAACCGCAACTCCGCGCGGAGATGTGTCCAACTGCAGCGAATGCAGTGCAGCGACAGGTCAAAATTCGTGGAGAGATAAAAACCACTTATCTCTAGCAAAAAACATAGTAAAGATCAGTGATAGAAAAAAGGAAAGATAGCGAAGTTAACCAGAGAATATCTTCGGTTGGCTACCCAGTACTGGGGAAGCGAATAAGGAGTATAACATAATAAAGAAACGAAGAATTAACAATATAAATCTCTCTGCGTGGACAACTGCCACACGGTCTAAGACGCCAGTGTCAATGTTCCAGTGAGACATACAACGTCACACAGTGCACAGTGCCGCACAGTCACAACCTGACGCACAATCTGTACAGTGTCTTTTAGGCAACACAGCACCACCTTTAAAGCGGCACGCGCTGATGTCCGCGTAGGCCATAGTCCAAAGCTTTAGCTTTCTGTGGGTGGGTGCTCGTCCAGCTAGAACAGCCTGGAGGAGAGTGCTGCTGTTCGCTGGCCCCGAAGGCACTCGCAAAGAAGGTGCGCGATCGCTTCGCTACACCCGCAAAAGTGAACGAGTGACTGTTGGCCAATCTGATGACAAAGGAGTGCGGGCTGGAAGAGTGCAGTCACGTCATCAGAGGCCGGACGGAAGACCAAGTTGCGATACAGGTTATGAAGGCGTGTGTTTGTAATTCGAATGAATTCCTCTTGTACAACGTTAAGTTTCGCGCAAGCGCGCTCTCGCGAAGAAAGTATGCCGCGGATCTTCTCTCTCTCTCTCTCTCTATTTTTTCACCGTTGGGTCTTTCCAACGGTGAAAAACGGTCCGTAGCGTAAACTTTGCTGTTGGATCGCGTCGGCTTGCCCGATTGGTCTGAGTAGGCGGGTGACCCGTACGCCCCAGCCACAACCGATTGACACCTATTTCTCTGCCGGCCTGCAGCCGTGGTTCCCAAACGTCTCGACACCTCCCGTTAGAACGACACTCGCTGTAGCAGCAACCAAAATCAATATTTCGCGCTCAGCACATAGTTATTGTATTCTGCAAGGCCCCATTGTTAGCCACTATCATCATTATCACATTACCGTACGCATCGAGCGGCACACGCAGCTAAAACGTCTTCGGTCATCGCGGTAGGTTGGTACGGAACGGTAACACCGTACCGTATACCGCACCTACCGTACCGTAATACGGCGCTGCTAAAACTCTCTAATGTAGCCGCCTCCGACATGTTTCGGTACTTGCACTGCGGCAGGGAGTCGTTTCTCGCGAGAAGCTACCGACCACGAGGGACCTAAGGTGACGCGATACTCAGGACGGCCGGGCGTAGGGGGCCCATCCGGCTGACGATTTTGTACTCTGTAAAAGGCCAACCCCTCGCATTGCCTGTTCGAGCAAATTGGACCGACACAAAACTACGGCAGCGCTCTAGCTTCGGGCACACAAACTCCGATAAGCTATCCGCCCTCCGCATGATTCCGCATCAGCAAGCGAAGAAAACCCCTTACCGTTGCTCGTGCTGGATCACGTGGACGTTGGCGAAAAGCAGAGGGAAAATGCGTGGATGAGAGAAGTTATACAGCATGAAGAGCAGCCGAACGTATCCGTTGTCAAAAAGGTGAAAGGAACGGCACGGAGCTTTTGGTTAATCGTTTTTTTTTTTTCCACAGAACGGCGAAAGACTTTCATGTAGGTTGCACGGCACTCGGCGTCCCAGAGTGTTTGAGCTTGGAAGTTTTAAGGCACTGTGAATCGACACTGCGGCGGCCGGGCCACCTCGGCGTCAAGCGCACATGGGGGAAAGTTCGCCGCCGTTATTTCTGGCCAAAGGTGTTCTCGCATGTCAGCAAGTTTATCTCTTGCTCTGGCTGACAGATTCAAAAGCTCGCCCCCAGAAAGGCGGCCAGTGTCGCCCCCTTAGTGTCCTCCAAGAATGAGCCGATACTCCAGGTAGATAAAGGCCCAGGCGCGCAACGGGGAATCGAAGACGCCAGGAAAGTGGCCCAACGACTCCAGCCTCATCACAAACTAGTGGACGAAACCGGAAAAGAAACGTGTCGTTGTGTATGTTGTTGCGCGGTTAAAACCATGCCACGTCCGACAGTGTTCCGATGATGACGACGCAGAAGACGAGTTTGTCAACAGACACCGAGAAAGAGCCTGTGATATTCGTCGTGCTGTGCGCAAGTAAGGTTCGCGCGCTGACCGGGTGCTTGCCTCATGTGATCGTGTGTGTGAGACGGAGACTCGTGGTCGAGCGCGCCAAGCCGAAAACTCACGAGACCGACCTTCGCTTCGACTGGAGAACATTTCCCAATGAGTACGGTTCTAGAAGCATCGCTGCCTACGACACGGACAATGCGTATTGCAGAGCAAGTGAATGAACTTTACTGTTAATTTCCTTGTGTTTCCATGGGTGCCAAAGTGACTGGGCAACCACTGAAATACCTAATGATCTTTGTCAACTGCGCGATGGTGGATTTGTCTAATCTCCGCGGCGAAGTGTTCATGGTATCCGTGACGTTGTGCGGAGAGTAAACTACGGAGAACTGCCTTGGAGTCACGGAAGGTTGGCCATGGATACGGGTGGCTCCGCATTAATGAAGTGAAGAGCTGCAGACGAGTTCAGCCGCTGTCGTTGATGCCGCACGATATGTTTGGAGTTAATTATTTCGACAGATCTTGCTGGAATCACCAACGCGGCAGCTGAACTTGTGGGCGTGCGAGAAGTCAAGATGTTTCACTCGCGGCGTGCCTGGAGATATCCACGAACTGGGCTCAAACAACGCGAATTGAGCAAACGAGCGGAGTGGGAAAAAACGAGCGCAGGGCTCCTGCGGCACGCGAGGGAGCGTGTCGCGCGCCGGTAACAAGCCGTCACAGCGGCAGACACAATACGCTGGCGACAGGGGCGACCGCGTAGAGCCGCGGCAGCGCGCGCGGCTGACGCGGCAAATCCTGAGCGATAACTCGGAACTGTCAAAACGGGATCGCAGCAGCAAGAAGAAGGGGTATGGATCTCTGCGCAGGTCGGCCCGCGGATGCGGCGTCGCATCGGCAAGCACTACGCGCGATGCGCCGTCTGATCGCCGACGCCAGCGAAATCGATTTGCCATCGCCAGGGATTTCGGTTGGGTTTAACACGGCCCGTGCTAAAAATTTTCTGACGTGCGCCGTGGAGGCAAAAAAGAAAAGCAAGAACACGCCCCCCCCCCCCCCCCCCCCCCCCCCCCTTCTTTTTCCGGGGAGAAAAAGTACCTTTCCGCTCCCATAACATCGATTGCCCATCAACTCCAGGATCCAAGCACTAGCGCTGTCAACTCGCGCTGCGATCCCCCCTTTTCCCCCATTCCCACCGCGCACGCCGGCGACCGAAGAAAGCTTCCGGAAGCATCTCCAGCCCGTTCCTCAGCTTCAGTGGTCCAAGTCTGGTGTACACTTCACGGTTATCGACAACTTTCGGCGGTGCGGTGGTCCACGCGGACGACAGCGCGCGCGCCACGCCGTCCAACGTGCACGCGGGATTTACCAAGTGTCGCGGAAGGAATCTCCCCTGCCGCGCACGATACAGGCCGCAGCAGTTTTCGAAGAGAAAGCAACGAGGAAGAAAAGAAGGAAACGAATAAACGCCGTCCCTTTAAGGCCGGGCGGCTGGTGAGAAGAGAAAGGCTTATGCAGTAGGGATGAAGGATAAAATTAGGAAAAACAAAAGAGGGGCAAGAAATGAGCACTACACAAAGATGAAGGGGGAAACCTCAGAGGCCACGAGTGTGCAAAGCTCTTTCCTCGCTTTTGGGTTGAACAAACTGACCACGAATCAAAGTGCACACACACACACACACACGGGTTCCGGCCGCCTGCGCTAGGACCTGGGTGCCCCTCCCCCTTCCCCTCGCGACTGGCCCCGGGACCTTTTAACTTGTCGGCCTGGACGACGGCAAAGAAGTGTGTTTGCACTGCATTTAGAAACCGGATCTTGCTGGGAGGAGCGGAAACGAACCGGACTTGTAGCGGACAGCGAATGCGACGCAAACAGTTTACTGAGTGTAACCGAAAGCGAGCTTTTATGCTCGCAGCCGCTGGCTCGAAAGAGCAGCACCGGCTGGCACCGCCCGACGCACGGCTTTGCGCTGGTGTACGCCGAAGGATGCGAAAGCTCCTTTTCTCCACGCGAGCAATAAGATGGCGGCGACCGAAGCATCGAGTTTTATAACGAGACAAACTCGCTCAGTGGATGTGCGGTCATAACCTAAACGCAGTACGACCCATTAGGAGAGAAAGATGGAAACGCCGTTTGGGTAGAGGCCACGCGTTCTCTTGTCACCGACAGATAAAAAACGCAGCCCAGTGCCTTTTAGAGAACGTCTCGTATACGTACGTTTACAGTACCGTAAAAGAATAGACAGCTCCTGAAAGGAAACGTCTTAAGTGCCACCCTAAGCAGTATAGTAGCTGGAGAAGCGACGACAACGCTGACGACGGCTCGACATTCGCAGAAGCCGAATGGAAGGCGATTCAACGTCTAGTTCAAGTCGATGAAAAAGAATGTTTTCCTGGCCGAGTTGGGGGTGAGGATGGCGTGTACGAAGCATATAATTTAATGTGACAGCCACGCTGGAGAGACACTTTTGATCGACGACAACTATATAAGTTGAAACGCTTTCCGAGTTTTTGCCAATTTATCATGCATCGCCACCATCATTATCAGCATCATCATCATCATATACTCAGTGGCCCCAGGCACATACCCTGTGCCATGCATATACCCAATGATCCCAGTGACACATAATTTACACTACCACGAAAGAGGCTAGAAACATGTTAGAAACGGGCACACGTATAGCCTATACGGAAAAGTGGCGGTAACTCGCCAAAGAAAAAAGAAAAAAAAAGAATATAGGAAGGCAATTCACCGTGTAGTTGACGATAGTCTCCAGCGATTTGGAGGTGAGAATGGGGTGAGAACCACATAATTTAATCTGAGAGGCCCGCAGTGTCAAACGACAGCGTCCCCGTCTTCGGCCATGGAGAGACGCACGAGTGTCAACAACATAGTCTCAAAACGTTAGTTCCGACGATAGAAGAATGCGAGAACGCTCCCCTTACCACCGGTGCCGCCGATACCGCATCGTGATACCGCCGGGAGCACCGGAACCACCGGTACCAGATCTCTCTCCGGGATAGGCCCACAAATGAGACTAGACCGCCAAAGACTGTCGTGTCACACCGGTACCGCAAATCTCGAAGGGCTACCATCCATATTTCATTCTAAAACATTTGAATTGCTGGTAGGCACCCTTCCATCGAGCATGCCACTACTGCAGGCTGCGGAGAGCTACCTTCGAAGGCATGAGCGTGCGTTGTTCGAAGATGTAAATATCCGCGTGCCCTGCCCTCCCTGCTCGCTGTCGACGGAATGGCGGCACTTGGCTGTCGCGCGCGCTCGTTTATCGTCGTTATTTTCCTTTTGGGGCGTCGGTGTTTGGCGCCCGCCTTCCGCTGACGCTGCTTCGAAAGCCCATAATGGACGCCCACGTGGGTGCACTAGCGGCTTCTCGTGCCGGCTGCGGCACTCGCCGGCCCTATGCCGGCCCGTTCGGCAGGGCTAAAAGCGCTTAGCCGCGAGACGCACACAATCATGCACACTCACGGCGAGCGCATCACCTCTCCCAAGTGCGAGATGACGGAGAAACGCTGGTTCTTGCATCAAAAATACGGCCGTGTCCGAGCCACTATTCCCGCATACGCAACCTTAGTTTCCTTTTTCTTTTTCCTTCTTTTTTTTTGTTTTTGTTTTAAAGGGACTGATAAGTGGCGAGGATGCGCTCGAGACGTTGATGGAAATGAAAGGACCATGGTTCACAGTGATAGAATCCAGCGCGCTGTTCGCGATTTAAGTAGGAATTATAATTTTAAATTGGGAAAGAGAGTCTCAAAAGACAGTAAGTTGCGAGGTCTGGCGGTGGAATTTCGGTACTTCGGATGTAGTCTACGAGATTACTGTGCGTAAGTCGGCTGTTACTAAGTACAACACAATTACTGCTTAAAATTGCAGTTGCTATATTATTACACACTTGCGCTTTGTTCTACGCTTCGCAAATAAAAAGCGCACGTATGGACACGGCAACACGCTAAACTGCGTATCACGTGTAAAAGGCTCGTTTCGTTTTCAATCCGATTGGTTCTGTTTTGTCTGGTTAAATACCAAAGCAGCTGAACAGGGAACCACGAAAACGCGTAGCTATTATCGTACAAATACTTTAACACTTCGGAAAACATGAATCGCAGGAACATCGACTTGATAAAGAAAATAATACTTTCTCACAGTTACGGCCGCAGTTGTCTGCCTGCCACTAATGCCGGCGTATAATCGCTATCGCGCTCCCTTATCACCGTTTTCAGCGTGCTTCTAGTGAACGACTACATGCTCACTGCAAATCGAAAAATTCTAATAAAAAATTTTCCATGGCGTTAAATGTTTGCGCGTTAATACATCATGATTAGACGCTCTGACCTTTAAGCGTTCCATTGCACTTCAAACAAATATAGGTACCATGAAAATTGGCTGTCAGCCCCTTAAGCGAGCGTTCCGACATCGTTACCTTAACACGAAAAGGGAAGCTACCGTCGATGACGTAGCGTTTCAGAAGTGCTCTATACAGTACCCCAAGTTGAGTAGCATAATGCAATCGAAGTGAGCATACCCTTGCAAAAATCATGCGTAATATTCAACTGG
This sequence comes from Dermacentor andersoni, assembly GCF_023375885.2. Lineage (NCBI taxonomy): Eukaryota > Metazoa > Arthropoda > Arachnida > Ixodida > Ixodidae > Dermacentor > Dermacentor andersoni. The sequence continues at coordinate 120,478,350 of NC_092814.1, read as the reverse complement.
ATCACAACTGAAAGTGTTATCGAACGCTATAGAAGCTATTCACAATTTGTTTATACTATCAGCAAGAATTTTCTGTATAAACTCATTATCAACACGATCATCCGACAATATCCGGTGGCTCATTATACTACTGCATACAGCGCGTCATTCGGACGCTGGGCAAAGCAAATGCCCGCTGCCCCGAGTGCCCGACACTGGGCCGCATATATACTTGGAAGTGGGAGAACGTCCTGCTTTAAATCATTTACAGGGCAAACAAACCTAAATGGAGAAGCGGGGCAACGTCGAGGCTGCCACGCATCGTCGCGCTTGAAGTTATTAACCCAATTCAGACCCGGGGGAGTACGCGTCACGTGGGGAAGCAATACACGCATAATCGACGTGTGCCCAAGTAAGTTCATGCTACAAGAGAAATTCACTCATCTGCGTAATGGTGCTCGCGTTATGCTGGCATTTGCGCGCGCTTGAGTGGTTTATAATTACAGGAGGCGGCACGCCTTAACGACTCTCCCCGACGCGCCAGCTTGATATTTAAACGTCTTCGCGCTACCGCAGTTCCCAGTAACGGCCGCTGGTTGCGAGCGGTAACGATCTCCGCAATTCGCTAAGAATAAGAGTTTAGGAACACACTCAATGATGCTCGTATAACTGCAAACGTAGAAAGATTCCAAGCTTGCTTAATGCCTGACGCGCGGCGCCGTTCAACCGAACCATATCGGAAAAGAAAACTATATCCGTTCGCAGATATAACGAGCATTAAATAAAGCATTAAGACTGACATCGATATAGACAACACTACGCCCGCACAGCAGAAGCAGTTTGCCTTCCCAAAGCGCACGTGTATTGTGTACCGGGCAAGTGCTCTTGGAATCATGGCGGGCACTTCTGAGTTGGCCCTTCTCGAAGAGCGCGCAAGAAGGGCTTTCGCATAGCTTTCGACTTGGTCTACAAATTCACCAGTGCAAATAATTATTTCGAGCTGAGCAAACGGAAGAATGTGGATCGAGCGTTGGGCACTTAATCTTCACCTAGCACTGCCGGCGCCCGCTAGTTGATGGACGTGCGCAGAACGAAACACGAGCAAATCAACTGGATGGCGCAGCTCTCCAGATTTGCCAGTCTGTGTGGGAATGGCTCACAAAAGCTTACGTTTTGAAGACAGAACGCATGCTATATAACGCCACGATCGCACGTACAAGTTTCGAGTAATTAGGCGCAAGAGGTTTTGTATACTGCTTATTTCTGCATCGCGCTTCATTCCGGCGTAATAGCTATAGGTCAATCGGCCGAGCATTTACGCTGTTGACACGCCAACGTCTTCCCCTCACAGCGCTGACTCTACATCAGTCGTCCAGAGCTTGATGTCGCAGAAGAATTTTGGGCGAACGTTAATGGCGACTTCGTTCTGCTCGCTGACTTCTCGCTACATGACGTTCCCATCGCGAGAGAACAAAGCATGGAAGTGCCTTTTTCTATGGAAGAACTGCAAGCGCCCTTGGCTGCATGCAGGCGATCGTCATCACCCGGTCCCGACGAGGTGACCTACGCTGCCTTAGGCACCTAGGTTCAACAGCACAATGTTGTCTTCTGGATATGTTCAATCAATCTTGGCGGGACGGCATAGTCGTCGACGGTTGGAAGCGTAGCCGACTGGTGCCTCTACTGAAGCCTGAAAAGGCTCCGCTGGACCTTACATCGTACCGGCCGATTGCACTTGCGAGTTGCATCGGTAAGGTCATGGAGAGGATATTGCTGACACGTATGGAACGGTACCTTGGATACTATAACATTTACCCTGAAGCTATGGCTAGTTTTCGAAGTGGACGGTCTTCCACTGACAGCGTCACTGATCTCGTGATCTCCGTGCAGCAACAAAAAGCTATGAAGCGCCTCTCTATGGCACTGTTCTTAGATGTAGAAGGTGCCTACGACAACGCAACCCATGAAGCCATTCTCCAAGCCCTTGAGGCTGCAGAACTTGGAGGCCACGTCTTTGGGTGGATTAGGAGCTATTTCTCAAGGAGACCTGTGCTTGTCCTTACAGAGGATGACCCGACAATTAAATATATCTCCAATCATGGTGTCCCACAAGGCGTAGTGTTGAGCCCGACTTTTTTCAATCTCGTTCTCGTGGAGCTCACCGAAACGCTACCACAGATGGCTAATACCTCACTCTACGCTGACGACATTTGCATCTGGCCGTCCGGCGTGACACCTCCACAAGTGCGAGCCAGAATACAGAAAGCGGCAACCCTGACAACGGCATACTTTGGCCGAAAAGGTCTGGCGATTTCTACAGAGAAATGTGCACTAGTGGCATTTACACGAAAACCGATGTCTTTCTACCCGGTATGTTTCGAGGGCCAGTCAATTGCGTACAAGAAAGCTCACATGTTCTTAGGTGTTATTGTGGATCGTGACCTCACCTGGAGTCTGCATGTCTCACAGATAAATAAAAAGCTAATTTGTATTAAATTAAATTATGGGGTTTAACGTGCTAAAACCATTTTCTGATTATGAGGCACGCCGTAGTGGAGGACTCCGGAAATTTCTACCACCTGGGGTTCTTTAACGTGCACCTAAATCTAAGTACACGGGTGTTTTCGCATTTCGCCGCCATCGAAATGTGGCCGCCGCGGCCGGGATTCGATCCCGCGACCTCGTGCTCAACAGCCCAACACCATAGCCACTGAGCAACCACGGCGGGTCTCATTTGTATTGCGAATATGTTCAAATTCGTAGCGGGAAAATCGTGGGTACCGTCCGTGCGCTCCATGTTGCAGCTATACACGGCACTTTTTCTCGGATTTTTGCGATACAGTATTCCTGTTTTGTTCAACACATACAAGACTAATATCCTTGCACTACAGAGCGTACAAGCCCAAGCACTTCGTACATGTCTTGGCCTCCCGAGATGTTCTTTGACAGCTGCAACGATTGCCATTACACAGGAGCACCCGATCACCACTCATATCGTCAGTGAGGCTCTAAGAGCGCACATTCGACACCTTTCACGGCTACCATCCTACGACTTAGCCGATTTGCCAGTGCGAATACTAAAGGCGACATTCTGTGGTATTGTGACGAGACACCATGACTCGATGCCGTCTGGCTTCAAGCCTGCGAAACGCCCAACATCGGCATTCTGGTGTCTCCAGAAAATTCACGTGTGCCACTCAATTCTTGTAATTGCTAAGAAGGCAGACTTGTCACCGCTAGCCCTGAAGCAGTTGCCTCTGTTTCTCCTGAGTCTTATTTTAACCGCATACACATTTACACGGACGGTTCCGCCAAGTCCAAGAGATCTACCGGATCAGAGGTTGCTCCGTCGGACGTCGTCTCTGCAGCTTAAGTATTCGCACAATACTACGTCGACAGCAGCAGAACCTGCGGCTCTTCAAGGTGCACTCAAGTACGTACTCCAGCAGCCACCAAATCGTTGGGCCATCTGCGATTCTAAAGCAGCCCTACAAACTGCAGTTTGCCCTACGTCGTGGGCTACACGAGCAGTGTACGAAATAAGGCAAGCCCATCACCGCGCGCTCGAGAAAGGACACGACATTATATTTCAGTGGTTGCCTAGCCACTGCGGAATTGTCGGCAACAGCAGCGCAGATGAAGCTGCTCGCTCGGCTCATCAAAAACAGCGGGTATGCCTAATACCACTCTCGAGAACGGATGCTGGGCGGCAACTTCAATCACTCGCTCGCCACACCACACTTCTACGATGAAATTCACCGGGTTTCAGCAACTCACGCTTCCATTCTCTCTACCCTAACATGCGACTTCGCCTGCCACCTGGACTCTCCCGTCGCGAAACAACTTTGCTGTGTCGCATGTGGTTGGGCGTCTCATTTACGAATTCATATTGATTCCTGATAGTAATGAGCAACAGTGCGGCGTGGTGCGGATGCGATGAGACTCTAGAGAACCTTCTGTATCACTGCCCATCCTTTGACACTCAACGACGTGCTTTACAAGGGAAACTTAACCTGCGAGGTAATAGAGCGGTCTCAGAAGAAAAGATCCTTGGACCATGGTGTTATGTACGCTTGCACGTAAAAGTCTACAGAAGCAATTTTGCACTTCTTGAAGGACACTAGATTGTGGGAACACTTGTGACAGTGGAGATTCCTCTGCGACTGACGGTGAATGACTGACTATTATTTTTTTTCTCCTTATCTATTCTTCCCCTTTCCCCTCTCCAAGTGTAGGGTGGCCAACCGGGCACGTCCTTGGTTAACATCCTTACCTTTCCCTCTTCGTTTCTATCTATTTCAAATATTGTCTATCCCTGCTGGAAAGCGCGAGAAGTGGCAAGCTTCATTAGAAGATCGGCTATAAGAAGAAATACAACCATGTATCGTAAAGTGCTTCCTACTACCACACACACACAAAGACAAGGTTCGCGAGTGAGTAAGTAGGGGCAAAGGCAAGGATGTTAGACAGCTGTCGTACTCGGTAAATACAGGTCGAAAACAACAACAACAACAACAACAATAATAATAATAATAATAATAATAATAATAATAATAACGCAAGGTGAAGCGGCATTTCAAAGAAGACAGCGCTCCGCGTTCCGGTGTCCGAAGCGAGAGCGCATCTATGCGCGGGCGAAGGAAACCCGACTGACGGTGAGCGTGCCTACAGTCCGTGAAGCTAAGCGATGAGCGCAGTCGGTGATCGATTTCTCCACGCTCTTTCACCTTACATGCTGCGTCGGCAACAATTTCCATCCCCACCCCCTTCTTAAGGCCGCTCTCAGTCCTTCCTCCACAGTACTTTTAAGCAGCGTCAAAGTGCGCCCGGAGATAACCTGTCTCCATCCTATCGCTTTATCAACTCCATCCATCTTGCAGGGGAACACGCAGGCCGACGGGCGCGCCGGTTTGTATCTCTTGGGCGCCTGCCTCTTTCATCAGATGGCTACAATTTTGTTTTTTGTTTTTTACTCTTGTCCCCCTTCCCCCAAGCTCACTATTCCCGCGTGAGATCGGGCGGCCGGCTTGGATCTGCACGCCGGCGCGATGTGGCTCAAGGGATGAAACTAAAAGAACGTGATACTACACTATAGCATATTCCGGAATGGCGCCCAGGACGTGATAGTTTTGTACGAGTAGCAAGTATTAAAAAAAATCACGAAACGGGGAGAGGCGTCGTTCGCGAACGAAAGGCGAAACCCGAAGCATGCCGACATCAATCGTCAGCCACTCCCCCCCTGTGCCCGCTGTGTGCCTTGTACGGAATGCCCGCAAGTATATCCCGGTAATATGCCCGACGTGTCATATAAGCTGCGCTGACTTTGATGCCCCAACATGCTGACTCATGCTCGGGAAGCTTAACTTGCCCATAGTTGCGTTTCTGGTGTGCTGGAGTGAAGTTTCAGCTGTCGATAGTTCTAAATGCAATTTTATTAATTGATTACAATACCAATTCATATTTTCCATGACTTCGGACTGTTAGGGCATAACAGTGATACACCTGTGCAGGGTTGCTCGTACTAAACGTTCACTAACAATTAACATTATTGCAGTTTAGACTTTCAAAGCTCTACTAGCATTTGGTAAGAAAAACTTGATTATTAGTGAAGGAAATTAATTAGAAACACCTGTTTCTCGAATGTAGCGGCTAAGCCACAACATCGGTGACGATGACGGGGATTCAATATTTTTCTGCACTTGGGCTGTGTCTGCGGGGGAGCTGAAAAGTGGCTGTACTGAATCATTGCTTCTTTTAGAATTCAATGCAATCTTTTTGTCGATAAACAATACACTATAGTCTCGAACAGGCGACGCCGAAATTCGTAACGTAACCGGAAGCTGCAGGTGAGAAAACTTTATTGCGGCGCTTATTATTGCCACCTTTACTGTTTTTGCATCGTTTCCAATTAACCAGGTCTTCTATCGTGTTCAGACTTCTCTTGTGTACTTTATGAGTGTTATATGCTTTATAGACGGATTTACACTATAAGAAAAGTTTACATTATTTGGGGCGCATCTTTATGTTCCTGAACAATAATCGTTATCTATCCTGCGTGCGTGTACTTTCTGGAAAAATGTGCGCTCGCATATTTTTCTGTTAATAATGCTACGTCATGCCGATAACGCGCATGTCGTTCGTGACCTGGAAGCATAGAGTTTTCTACTGTTACTAGGGGGAACTCTGGCGCTGCGATCACTCAGCCACCATGGGAATTATGGTTGGCACACGGATTTGTCTAATCTTCGTGCATGCGGCGTCAGACGTTCTTGTGGTTTAGTTTATTACGCTTTAACAGGCTTAAATTGCCAGAATATCAAAGAAAACTTATCCTTTTTTTTATGCAGAAGGTAATAAGACTCTCTGCAAGCACGCTGCTAATTGCACGGGTTCAACTTGACCATGCGTCCGTGCCGTAATGGTTTCAATATCGGGCTTCTGTGCTAGAGGTCCGGTGTTCGAATCCTGCCGTCGGACAATTCTAAAAATGCTTGCTTAATTACTTATAACGCAGTAACTTCTTAAAATTGATCACTTTGAAAAGTCACGAAGTCCTTTAAAGGCATAAGGACGAAGTTTAGGCGAATCCATGTACTACTCATCATTCCCCTCGCCGGCTGAATTTGCCCTGGTTGCAGCTCCCGCAGACACTCTACCTACCGCGCCGCGGTTCCCTCTCGTATAGTGCATGAAACTCTATGCCTGGAAGTACCGGACGCGCAACGTTAAAGAAAGGAAAGACAGCCAGGATAAATGGCGACCACTGCTCGGGGACCAGATGAGCCGCAAAGAGTGCAGCTAAACTTGATGCCCGTCCTTACGTCATTAGTTTAAAGATGGTGCGCAAACTTTTCGTGACCTGCATAATTTTCGATGAAGCTGTACAATAGCACGCATGCTTCGTATCACCGGCGTCGCGCGCGTACGAGGCAACGCCAGCGTCACCAGCGAGCTGCGCGCGCCCGCAACATGCGGTCAGCCGGCCCATTTCGCCTCGAGCAAATAAAAGGCGCAGCAGCCCTAATCACTCAGAGCGCGCGCGCAGAGGCAGGCAAAGCAGTCCGCCGCAGGCCCGCGGCTCGGGCCTCTTCCGAGGCCAGCCGCCGCGGGTCTCTCGAAGTGAAAAATGGCTAAACCAGAAGGAAGGACGTGCGCGTCAAAGCGACGGACGCGCGCGAGGCCAGAACAAGCGGCCGCGAGATTCGAGAACCGAAGCCCCCCCACACCCGAAGAAAAAAAAAAAAAAAATCGACGCACCCGCGGCGCCAGCGCGACCGAGCAATAAGTTGCGCCAGCAAACCAAAACCGCGCACAGAGAAAGAAATTAAAGGCACGAAGGTCTTCCGAGAACAAACGAAAGCAACCGTCTTGCACTACAACTTTCCCGACAAAACGCCTCCTCCCCTTTTCTCTCAACAACGCGCACAGATCTTTGAGACGATTCAAACACAGCGAGCAGAGAAAGAAAAACAAACAGTATACTATAGAAGAAAGAAAGGTGCCCGAGAAGTGCTACGTCTCCCGCCTTTGAACGAGGGAAGCCCAGCACAAAATGCGGACAAAAAAAAAAAAGCGCATTCATCCGATTCCCCTCTCCTGCCTTTGTTTTTCGTTGCCCGTCAAGAAGCGGCCCGCGCCGGGCATGCGGCAAGCATTCGTCGGCGCCGTCGCAGCCGCGAAGGGTGCGGGCCGCGGACTCGACAGGCTGCACTCCCGGCGTGTAACACAATGCACAGCGGGACGATCCCGGACACAGTTTCTTTTACTTTAGACGCGCGCGCTGCTCTGGCTATAGCGTGCGTCTCGTCGTTTTCGCCCGAGGGGCGGGAAAAATATTACCTCCTTCCTTCGAGCACATAGTCAATGTGACCCGCATTGCTTGGGATCCACTTCAGGAATGAAAAAAGAAGAAACGAAAGAGACGCTCGAGTCTTCATGAACGTCAGAGGACGTAGACAGCTCAGAGCGACAGATGCTTAATCATCGCGTGGAAAAATAAGAGTGAAGAGCTGGCAAAACCACAGTCATACGCTGTTGCTAACATCTCTATAAATATGTGAAGTTTGAGGGTATAACAGGTAGCTTTCAGATTCCTTGATTGATGCGAGAGCGAGATCAACGAGAGACGAAGGGACGTAAAGGAATAAATCGGCCGAAAACGATCGGCGTGACAAAGTCCTAAAACAGCCCGCAGGTCAACTTTACCGCCAGTACAAGTTCACAAAGTTTGAAAACAACGTAACACTTCAAAAGCGGGCAGGGATTTCACGATACAACCATAAGTTCAACGCCGTGACAGCACAGATTATGCCAACGATTTTGTCTCTCGCCTGATAATGACTTCCGGAGGCCGTGCTGAAAAATATGAAAAGAGTGGGAGAGAGAGGGGAAGATTGACTGGAGGAAACTTGCGATATGTGAGCGTGAGAGAGAGAGAGAGAGAAAGAGAAATAGAGGGGGGGGGAGCGCGCTTAGGTACCTTGGTTCGAAATAGGTCGACATTCCAGGGCTTTCAGCTTTGTACAGCACACATCACAAAGGTTCTCACAGCTCTTAAATTGGCGAAAATCACGAGTTGCTCGTGACATCACTGCAAAATCGAACATTAAGGTGAAAGATGTAATACTTATGCGGACAAGTAGCCCCTGCAAAATTTCGATTCGAGGTGCTTGAAATGGCTTCAAAGAATTTTTTTTTTCTCGGATCCCATGCTCCGCAATATTTTGGAGTTGGAGTTGCGAAGGGAACACCTTTCGTCGCTTTCAGTTGGGCGGAACTTCGTCGGTATATGCAGCATTTACGTATTGCTCAAAACTTTAGCGAGGAAAGCTGAACCAGGAGTAAGCCTGCGCAGCAAACAGCTCAAATATACCGAGCCGGCGGCCGAAACGTCGTGCGGAGCTCTCGGAAAACCTTAAACCTCAGCGTTTAACCAACGCCTCCCACACAACAGCAAGGCCGCGAAGTTTAACCCCTGACATTACGCAGGAATGCAGAGATCGTACACATTTCAATGGAAGACACGAGCAGCGTTTATGTAGCGATATTTTCTCCGAATTATCGTTTTCAATGAGATCTCTGCCTTCAAAGTCGAACAATGGCTCAAAGCGCGCAGGGATTGTTGAACGTGCGACCACATAAACTGGAAAGCGCCCGCTGGGGTTCCGCTGTGGCAAAAGCATTACAATAACTGCAAGTCGCGAGGACCAAAGAAGATCTACAGCTATAGGTGCCGAGGAAACTGCGAATGAACCCTAGCTGCGCGTACAAGCACTGAGCAGTACTTTCAATGTCGCAGAGAAAGTACGGAAGCGGGTGCTGGCTTTGGAGCGCAACTTCGACAGTTCTTAGCTTTCTTCCTCCGCGATTGTTTCATGCTCAATCCAGAGAGGAGGATAGAAAAAAATTGTTTGAAACCGGTATATACAAGAAAAAGGACGGCTTACGTACATTCCGTTCTCTTTCATGCGCATGTTTTATTTTTATTTATTTGTTTCCTCTGGAACTATGAACGTACCGCACAGATTAGCCAAACAACTGTTAGCCTTTGCTCGTAGCATGCCCACATGCCTCTATCCTTCTTCCCGCGCTACATCCTTCCCCCCCTGCACGTCCGCCACCGCATTTATTGATATGCCTATTGCAATGCTGCTCGTGAGAATGCAGTCAATTAACATTTTTTTCTTGTTCCATGATAAGATATCAAACGCATCTAATGCATTCAGGATACATTACGCTATATATACCACAAGTTTAAGCGTGGCACTTATTTCTTCCTCGGAATGAAAACCAAAGGTGGCGCCGAGGTCGAGCGGGTGCACAGGCTGCTTTCGAAATCGAAGTACCCGAGTATGAAAAACAGGGCGGTGGCGGTGGGGCAAGCGCCATAACATAATGTATACATTTCTATATATTAACTATGTGCGAATAGGATATGCCGTTGGGCGCATCGTGTGGCTTCGCGGACAAGCGTAAACGGCGTTTTCTGCCTCAAGTCTAGCGGCAAGCAACTAACCAGGCCACAGACGAACGCGTTTACTGCTTCGCGCTATACGCCCTTGAGACAGAAACAATGGAATGTGCCGCCCTTCTAAGTAAAATGCTTACTGCATTAAACTCGGCCTAAGCGTAGAACTCGCAAAATATAAACTAACTAAATATATCCTCACAACACACACCGCAATCGCGATACAGCGTCGCCTCAGTCTACGAGGACGTGCGCGCGGACTCTCGTGGCCCTTACACCACGCCGCATGCCATCGAAGCACAGCAGAGTGCTGACGTGAATCCGATTGCTCGCACGCAACACAAGCCCTTTCCCTCTCGCGGTCGTGCACCGCGAAAAGTGCCGGAGGGTTTCTTCTGTTGGTCTGTTTTTCGTCCCACGCAAGCTCTTCTACGGGTCCGCCCCCGAGACGGACCGATCTCGCAGCCGAAAGTGTGCAGGGCCCAGGGGACATCTCGGATTTCCTCGGGACGCCTGGGAACACTGCTCCGATCGCGCTTTCCTGTCGGCAATGCGAGCCGGCGGCGGTCTGGAAATCCCGCCCTCCCTGCGGGAGTCGTCGTCGTCGTATACTGCGCAACCTGCAGCACGGCCCCGCCGGCAAAATAAACTTTTTTCATAAATGACCTTCAATAACTTTTAGAGTTGCCACATTAGACATTTCGACTTTGATCTTGGTGAGCGTTTGTATTTGTATAGCGATTTGAAATTCGGGAAAATAAAGAAAGAGAAATCCCCCCTCCCACACACACACACAATATTATATATATATATATATATATATATATATATATATATATATATATATATATATATATATATATATATATATATATATATATATATATATTACTGACGGCTGGAGCTCGCGTCTGCCTGGCGTGTGATTCTCAGCCTCTCCGATAAAGTAATCAAGCTACACGGCGCGGGCGTCGCAAAGCTTTCTTCACATGAAATATTCGTAAGCAGCAATACATAAACTGTCGCACTTACAATTTCAAGAAAGAAAGTAATCGCCTCGAATCTCTGCTATCGCTGCAGAGTACGACGCTTCCATTCCAGGGTACGGCAGATGCATGCATTGCGACGAAGACGGAACACAAGTGCACTCGTGTACCGAGCACTGGGTGTGCGGTACCCCAGGTGGTCAAAACTAGCCCGGCCGGGGTCCTCCACTTTGACGTATGGTTCATAGCTGCTGTGTTGCTTTGGAACCCCCCGTTAGAACCCACAAATGAGCCTAATCTATTGCGCGCTGCCTCGGTCGCGCCAAATTCGATTTCGGCAGACGTCAGTCAAGTTCGGAAGCCCACATCTGAACAATCGTGGCTTTGGCTCTCACAACGAAGCGAGAAAGATGAAGCAAAATATAGATCCATCAGCATCTCGGTGTTCCGCAGAATCGGCGCGCGAGCGCACAGGGCCTCAGGTCGCGTAAAACTTGATCGAACTCTCGAATTTTTCGTAATGTTTACGAATCTTGGCTCGTTTAACGGCTCTATAAATGTTGCGCCAAACTTTGCGA